>NW_027704062.1:0-6205 GCF_054177405.1 Leptonychotes weddellii | reverse complement strand
GGTATCTCATTGAGGTTTTGATTTGGATTTCCCTGATGCCGAGTGATATTGAGCACTTTTTCATGTGTCTGTTGGCCATTTGGATGTCTTCTTTGGAAAAATGTCTGTTCATGTCTTCTGCCCATTTCTTGATTGGATTCTTTGTAAAACAATATTTTGTAGATGATATAAGAAGTCAATTCCTTATAATATTAGGTGTGGTTTCAGCTATAGAGTTTGTATATTGCTGAAAGGTTGGCTTTAGCCATTCTTGGGAGCTGTCATATTTACAAAAATCTTATAGTATATCCAATGATTTGCCTTGTGCTATTTTATTCATAAGTACAACTTGGAGGCAGTATCAGGGAAACTAAAGATCAAGAAAACTGGAGTTTTAGGCAGTTTATTTAGATTAGTATTAATTAAAAAAATCACAACTCTGCCAATTATAATCACAAATATATTAAAGTATTAAAAATATTAGTATTTTAAAATACATGGGAAGAAAATCTGGAATGAAAACTATCAAAACATGGAATAATGGACAATTAAAAAGAAGCTCTTCTTTATTTTCCAAATTTTCTACCATGAATATGAATTCCTTTTATGATACAGAAAAATAAAATGAGCATTTCATTTTAGGAGCAGAGAACAGATATCTCTATTTTCTTGGATAGGAGAGATCCATCTAGGTTGTACATATTGATAACATTTATGAACCCACTGCCCCGTTCACAATATCACTTACTGGTAAGTTACCTAAGTTGGGCCAGTTATTTACCTCTTGAAGAGAAGCAGTGTCTTCCTGAATAGACATTTTAGTGTAAACTCTTTGTAAGGACTCCTGTTGGCTGTCAGGACTACTCTGTTTTGAAGACTTAAAATAATTAGGGGACTTCTACTTTTTTTTTCAGACATTAGAAATGAAGTTGGAAGGAGTCCAAAATTTTGATTAGTGAGTATTGATGGTGGAAACTTAAAAGAATTTATTAATAGACTTTTATTTTTAGAGCGGTTTTAAATTTAGAGAAAAACTGAGTGGAAAGTACAGAGACTTCTTATATATCCCCCTCACCCTTCCACACACACAGTACCCCCTGTAAACATCTTGCATTATGTGGTACCTTTGTTACAAGAGATGAGCCTGTCTTGCTACAGTATTGTTAACAAAGGTCTGTAGTTTACATTAGGGTTCACTATTTGTGTTGTACATTCTATGGATACATAGAATGTAGTATGTTTAATGTATCATGTATAATGATACATGTGTAATGACATGTAGTCACCATTACAGTATCATACAGAATAATTACAGTGCCCTAAAAAAACCTTTTAAAAAATCTTTAAAGCCTGTGGAGTCTTATGTTGACGTTCCATTCTGGTGTTCCCCCTCTCTGTTTTCTTTTTTTATTTTAAAGATTTCCATCCTAATTAGATTTTGAGTCCATGGAAAGCTCCATAGATACTCCCGTTATGACCTATTTGGAGAAGTAAATCACTGAAGCAATTATTTCACTCTAAAGGAAAGTTCTAGGGTTTAAAACATGGTTGGATCCAGGAACTAACTGTTCATAGAAAAGTAACCTCTCCAAATGGCACTATTCATAGAAATGTAGCCTCCCAGACTTCCTGATTTCAATCATGTAATTTTTCTTGTGTGTTACTCTCCCTTCTTCCAATCCTCATTCTGTCCATACTGGTGTTAAAACCAAGTTTCCTTCATTCCCTGAAGCCGCCTCAGAAGCTCCAGACCTTACTCATTTCACTTTCTCTGTATTTATGTAACATCTCAATGTACTATTTCATTATATGCTGTTCATTATATACTGTTTGCTGATGTTTAAAGTAATTTGATCTTGTCTCCATAATTGGAATGTAAGTTTCCAGAGGGTAGTGATCAGAGGGATTGGGGCCATTTATGTTTATATTTCTTTGGTAATTCCTACATATAGTGGAATCTTCAAAAGCATTCTTAATGCATTAATCACCATAGGATCTCAGACCAGATGGTAAGTAGAGACATGCCCTGAATCACTCAGAACAGCTATTTGCATCTTCATATTAACTCACAAATTGTCATCTCTCTTTTTTTTAAAGATTGTATTTATTTGAGACAGAGAGAGAGAGAGAAATCGTGCGTGTGCGTGAGCAGTGGGGAGGGGCAGAGGATGAGGGAGAGGGAGAGAATCTCAGAGTTCCCGCTGAGCATGGAACCCAAAGTGGGGCTCAGTCCCACATCCTGAGATCATGACCTGAGCTGAAATCAAGCGACGCTTAACTGACTGAGCCACCCAGGCACCCCTTGTCAACTCTTTTATTTGCCAGAATCTTTTTGACATAGGGATTTAAAATCTATATGAGCATTTCTAGGGCTTAACATAATTATTCATTAAATATTGGCTACGTTGAATTTATTTGAATTCAGAAGTGATGTGAGGAACCAGTAGTTCCATGTATGGAAAGAACAGCAGGGAAATAGTTATGAAATGTAAAGGAAAAGTAGGCTGACAAAAATTATGCCTTTATTTTAACTTTTATAAGTATATGATAAGTATAAAGAGTAAAAAATTCTCCAGAGTATTACGTATGTTCACAGTGCAAATAAAAGAAAATAAGTATATTTACTTGCAAATGTCCTAGAGCTCTATAAACCAGGACAAGCTCCATTCTTGTTGAACCCCAGAACCTCTTCTGTAAAATAGGGTTAATAACTTTCTTAAAAGATTATTCTAGACAATTTCTTGTGACCCATCTTGGCTCTAAAATGTTAGACTTGGGGATATTTTTATGTTCTCTGCATTGAACAGATAATCAAAGTGCATGTGTGTGTGTATGTGTATGTGTGTATGTGTGTGTATGCATGTGTGTGGTTGTTTTCCTGTTAAGATCTTCTTATCCTAAGTGAGATCCTACAACCAAAGTATAACCCTCCAAGGAATCTGTGGAAATACTGACAGATTTAGCAGCAGGAATAAATTCTAGGGGTTCATCTTGGAGTTCAGATGAAGACATTGGAAACCCTGGGGCAACTCTGAAAGAGATTATATTATTAAAGGAATTTGGATAGAATATAAAGTTGCAAAGCAGCATCTCCCTGTGCAGAGGGACTGTTATTGGTGATATAATGAGGAATGTAGAGATGTGGGTGTGTCACTGGGGAGTGCTCTTTGAGTGAGTGGGACTTTGGAGGGGCCAGAGTAGAATCATGAACCAGGTAATACAGGTATGCATTGGTCCTTAATTACGTACCCTCTTGCATTGTTATTGGAATTGTTTTATATATATGTAAAACATAGCCTTTTGTTTGTGGCACTGTTGTTACGGTATTCTCCGCAGTACTCAGCACATCCTTAGGTACCCAATAAGCTCTTGTGGAGTGGTGATGTGAACAATGGCTGGGAATCTACCAAGGGGGCCATATCTCTTGACCTACAGCGTTAGAAATAAGAGGGAAGTGGAAAGTCAGTGAAGACAAGGGCTGAACTATTAATAGGCTATGTGAACGGACACTGTAACTGTGAACTAAAGAATTCACAGCCTGAGAAGAATCAAAGTGTGTCTCTGTCCCACACAGGTAGCAGCTGTTTCTTACCTGAGGGGCAAATCCGAGAGCTAAGAGTAACAGCTCTCAAGTCTGAGGTCATTTGCGTTACTCTTCTTCATGGAGCTGAAAGTTCATTAATAATTGTATTAGAAACTCAGGTAACAAACCTGGATCATTTTAAAAAGGAAGATAAATATTCTTAAGTTTTTAACAAAACAGCCCCAACCTGAAAGGCATTGCTTTAATGCCAATAATTAAATTAGACATTGTGCATTCTAAAGGGGCTTGGCTATCATTGATGTTGATCTCTAGGGATGGCTTACCTAGAGTGGCCAGAAATTGAATGGTGTTGAGTTCTGATTGGCCCATTATTTCTGAATGCTTTGTAGTTGCTACTTAGGAATAAATGTTTTGCCTCTTTTCAGCTGTGTGTCTATTCAGAAGTGATTTTCCTCTAAAGTCAAAGGATAACCAAAGTGATCACAGAATACTCTGTTCTTGTCCAAGGAAATGGTATGTTCTTTCAAAGAAATAGCCATTCAGAGATGGTGGAGTCATCCATTCACATATTTGTTTCTAATGAAATTAGAAGCAGTGAAACAAACACAGACTTTAGCCATCTGAAATCCTAGTCTATTATGTTTGAAATAATAATAGTGCCTGGAACATAGTAGGTGTTTGTTAAATACTTATTAAATGATTGAATGACTGTTTTCTTCAACCACATCTTTAAAAGTTTAATAATTCTCCCTCAGTGTTTAAAAACTAGAAAGCCTTAATTTCTACAATGAGAGGAAAGTGAGTATCTGTGGAGGGCTATTAGTGCCAGAAACTTTGCTAAGCACTTTAAATTATTTCATTTAGCTGGTGGTCTAACACCATGAGGCAGGTATTGTAACCATATTTTACAATAGAAAAATTAAAGCTCAGCATGCACAAATACTGCACAGTCCCAGAATGGTGGAATTAGGATTTGGTTTGTGTGCTATACAGAGCTGTTTCAATTCATGTTGCAATCTCATTTTTTTTTTTTTCTTACAGCAATCACATGAATTAAGATGATAAACAGTAAGAACAGCTCCTGCATTTCCTCCTTCTGCAAAATCATCTTCTTCCATTACTCTCCAGTTTGTAAAAATCAATCTAGCAAAAGTTGCACTAGTACTTATTATAGATTTGGAGAAAGACTATAAACTCTAAACTGTTTTTCAGAAACAAGGGCCCTTTTCTCAGGATATTGTCTCAAATATTTGAGAAAGAGTCATCAGAAAGCACGACTCAGGTTCAGTAAATTAAGTGATGCTTTCAGTTTTAATTGGAAATGAAATGCTTCCAGTTTTCACATTATCTTATTGATATTTACATCATCTTGTTGAGAGTTAAGAACATAGACTTGAGCCATATTGCCTGAGTTTGAATCCTAGCTTCTCCTCTTATCAGCTAGTTGACTTTCAGAAAGTTACTTTAATCTCTGTTTTTCAGTCTCTTATTTGTGAAATGGGGATAATCATAAATTGTTATGAGGATTAAATAAGTTAAATTTTATAAAGCACTTAGAGGAGTATCCTGCACATAGTAAGCTCTACTTGATATTTGTTAAATAATACATATAGTTTTGTGTTCCTAAAAGTGAGTACTTGTTAAAAAAAACTCTTTTAATACAAGCAAACCTCAAAATTTTGTTTTCTGTTCTTGGAATGAAAGTGGCATTATACTTCAAATGAAGATTCTATAGTGCTTTCAATGGAAAAGGATTGATATATTTGATTACCTGTGTGTCCTATTTTGTTCACCGGGGAAAAAGTGGAGTGGAGAGAGTTTATTCTTTTGAAATTACTTATTACTTGGGGCGCCTGGGTGGCTCAGTTGGTTAAGCGACTGCTTTCGGCTCAGGTCATGATCCTGGAGTCCCTGAATCGAGTCCCGCATCGGGCTCCCTGCTCGGCAGGGAGCCTGCTTCTCCCTCTGACCCTCCCCCCTCTCATGTGCTCTCTCTCTCTCATTCTCTCTGTCTCAAATAAATAAATAAAATCTTTAAAAAAAAAAAAAAAGAAATTACTTATTACTTGGCTGTCTCTACTTGCAGACAAACATCACAGTGACCAGTACCGAGCTTTAATCGTACTTAGCACAGATTAGGAGGTGGGGATTTGGCAAGGTCAAAAGCACTGGACAGCCGTTGAATCATAAAAGGTAAAATAGTCTCTGATAAAATAGTCTCTACATTTGACATAAGTGACATGATAATTGCCACTGAAAATATATTTAAAAAATAGAGCTTCTGAATGCTAGGCAGTCACTTTTTAGAGATGACTGAATTCTAACTCAGGGAAAAAGTGATGAGGAACAGACAGAGTTGATACCTGGGCAGGATATCAAGAAATATATTGTATTCAACCATCATTTCCTACTCACAAGCGAATACGGCATTTGTTAGAAATCTGTTCCTGGTGCAAATCTTAACTGATGGGGTGAACACGTGCAGAAGATATGATGGAGGCAAGCATATGGAAAATGTGCCAGATTACCTGTGTTAACCTCTTTGGAATCTAAGGTCTTTCCAAGAATTAGAGATTTGGGTTTTGTGCTCACAAAACCCTGACATTTAAAATAATTCTGACTTTCTCAGTGTTCCACTGAGGGTTGAGACACTGCAAATTAAGAGAACACATATTCATCTTT
>NW_027704061.1:0-340 GCF_054177405.1 Leptonychotes weddellii | reverse complement strand
TCTCCTTCTCCCTCTGCCCCTCCCCTGCTTGTGCTCTCTATCTCCCTCTAAAATAATAAATAGGGGCGCCTGGGTGGCTCAGTTGGTTAAGCGACTGCCTTCGGCTCAGGTCATGGTCCCGGAGTCCCGGGATCGAGTCCCGCATCGGGCTCCCTGCTCAGCAGGGAGTCTGCTTCTCCCTCTGACCCTCCTCCCTCTCGTGCTCTCTGTCTCTCATTCTCTCTCTCCCAAATAAATAAAAATCTTAAAAAATAAATAAATAAAATAAAATAAAATAATAAATAAATAAAATCTTAAAAAAAGAGAGAGAGAGAAAATCCTAAGGAACACACTAAAAAAC
>NW_027704060.1:0-340 GCF_054177405.1 Leptonychotes weddellii | reverse complement strand
ACTTTAGAGCATTAACCTGTGCTCCCTCTCAAAGTTTCAAAAACTGTGAGCCTTTAACTTATAGTCTCAACATTTCTCACAGAGACTGTCCCATAGGAGGTGCTCAGTAAATGAATCAATAAATAAATACATGAGGATTGAAGCTCTTTCACATTCTGAAGGTGCTTGATTTGGAAGTTCATCTCATGGGCTCCTAGGACTGGCAGGCTGGGTTTTGGAGATAAATAGTAGAGTTAATTGTCTAGATAATTAAAAATAATTACTGCATCCAATTATATTTATGGGGTGGTTATGCATCTATCATGGCATTTGACCTTTACCACAATCTTTTTTTTTTTTT
>NW_027704059.1:0-340 GCF_054177405.1 Leptonychotes weddellii | reverse complement strand
TAGAAGTGAAATCATACGATATTTGTCTTTCTCTGTCCGACTTATTTCACTTAGCATAATACCCTCCAGATATCACCATGTTGTCGCAAATGGCAAGATCACACTCTTTTTTATGGCTGAGTAATGCTTCATTGTGTATATATATACACATCTTCTTTATCCATTTATCTATCACTAAACACAGGGGCTGCTTCCATATCTTGGCTATTGTAAATAATACTGCAGTAAACATAAGGGTGCATATATCTTTTTGAAATAGTGTTTTCATTTTCTCTGGGTAAATACCCAGTAGTGGAATTGCTGAATTTGTATATTTCTGTTTTTAACTTTTTTTTTTTTT
>NW_027704058.1:0-340 GCF_054177405.1 Leptonychotes weddellii | reverse complement strand
TTTAAAAGTATTACCGAGTCATCTATCAATTATAGATCTGACAAATCCATAGAACCCCAAAAAACAAAGTGGCCAAGTATTACTGTTCTCTTTAGGAAGAAAATGAACTAAGTTTTAGGTTATGCCACAGGAAAATACCTGGCTAAGTTTTAGGAATAGTTCTATCCTCTATTTTTCCTAAAAAGTAATTTTAGGGAATGTGCATGCCTTTTTGTTTTAATGTTAAAAACTACATCATTTCACTAAACATTTTGCTCATTAACAAAATTGAAATAGAAGTATTTCAGTTTTCAGTTTTGATTTTTTTGATTTTTTCAGGAAAACTAGGAAGCTAAAAAAG
>NW_027704057.1:0-340 GCF_054177405.1 Leptonychotes weddellii | reverse complement strand
TGTTTTCAATTCCATGTATTCTCTTTTAACTTTTCATTATTTCTTTTCTTCTGATTGTTTTAGGTCTATTTTGCTCTTTGTTCTCTAGTTCCATAAAGTGGATGCTTATGTTACTGTGGCCAATGCACTTCAAAAAATCAAGTTTTATAAGGAGATATGTGATGGGATTTGAAACACACCTGAGGATTAACCCTTGTTCTGGTGAGGCTGGAGGGCAGAGAGAATAGCCGTCATCAGCTACCTTTGACATTACAGCCCTAAGAAGTAGGCTAACACTGATCATATTGGTGGTGAGGATAGATGAAGAAAATGGACTAAGAACAAATTATAGACCTATATA
>NW_027704056.1:0-340 GCF_054177405.1 Leptonychotes weddellii | reverse complement strand
CTTTGGACACATCTTGCTGATGGATGCACATTATAAATGGAGATAAAGCAGAGATGCTCACAGACACAGTTCAAAGCTACGGAGGCTTGCTTACTGAGATGCTAAGCCTAGTTCTCTGGGAAGGCGCTTGGCAGGGCTGTTCTCACTGCTGGGGGAGAGTGGCTTCTATCACATCTATCACAACTCATTGCAAAACAAACTCTGAATGCTATTTTAGCCTTCATCTTTTATCATAAAAGTGAAAATCCTCTTCAGATTTCTTTTTTTTTTTTTTAAAGATTTTTATTTATTTATTTGACAGAGAGAGACACAGCGAGAGAGGGAACACAAGCAGGGGGAG
>NW_027704055.1:0-340 GCF_054177405.1 Leptonychotes weddellii | reverse complement strand
CCTCAACTATAGGCTATCCTTGGCCTTTCTCTGTTCTGTCCCATCTCTTCTCCTCTGTCTGAACTCTTGTTACATTTTATTCAACCTTTTTGTGTTTCCCCACATGTCTCCTATGCATCTTTCTCTTTTCCTCTTAATTATTTTTATCTCTCTGCTTTATTCTGGATATTTTGGTGACCTGCCTTACAATTCCCTAATATTCTGTTCTGCTTAGAGTGTGTCTGACCCACTTATACTGTGTTTACTATTTTCAAGTGATATAACTTCCATTTGATTGATTTCTTATAGATTCCAGGTTCTGTAGTAACTTTCTCATTTGATCTATTTTTATTTTTTTTTT
>NW_027704054.1:0-340 GCF_054177405.1 Leptonychotes weddellii | reverse complement strand
TTTGGTGCGCGCCCAGGACACAGGTGACCCAGGAGGGGCGGGTCCATCACATCCTCCCGGCCCTCTCCCAGGCCCGGGGCGGGAACAGAAAGTGCAGCAGCTGCCACAGCGCGGGGACGGCGCGCTCCTCCCTGCGGCGCACGTTGAGAAATCCGCTCCCCAGCTCGGGACTCCGGCAGCCGCCGGCCCGGGCGGAGCTAGGGATCGGGCTCAGCCCCCTAAGAGCGGAGAGGGACGCACGCGGGGCTGTGGGGCCCTGGCGCCCACGCTCGTCTCAGGCCAGAAGCCCTTTAACGAGAGGGTGGCAGTGGAGTGTGCGTGTGTGTTGGGCAGGGGGCGG
>NW_027704053.1:0-340 GCF_054177405.1 Leptonychotes weddellii | reverse complement strand
GAGCGCGGCGGGCGGCCGCCGTCCTGGGCCACCAACTCCAGGCTGTAGGCGGCCTGGCTCTCGCGGTCCAGCTCCTGTAGCAGCACCAGGTCCGCGCACTGGGCGCCGTCCGCGCGCGTCTGCAGTTCCACGCGGAAGGGGCTGTGAGGCTCGGCCAGGCGCACGCTCTGCAGCCCGTTGGCTCCCACGTCCTCGTCCACAGGCACCTCCAAGGGGATGCGCGTGCCCACGGCTGCGCCCTCGGACACCTCCACGGGGATCTGGGCCCGTGGGAAGCGCGGCGCATGGTCGTTGATGTCCCTCACCTCCACCTCTACGTGCACCAGCCGGAACTGCTCCT
>NW_027704052.1:0-340 GCF_054177405.1 Leptonychotes weddellii | reverse complement strand
GTTAAAGAGAAAGAGATGTATATTGAAGAACTTACAGGAAGTCCAGAGCTTCAGGAGGAATTGGGTCAGTCTACCCAAACCTTCAGAAGCAATGACATTTCCCAGCCATCCGTGGAGGACAAAGACAGGTGTCTCCCATCCGTGACAGGCGAAAATCCTCATCTGAGAGAAGGACTGGAGAGCCTAGGACAACAGAGTCACTCTGTTCCTGCGCTCGACCCTAAAATCCTAGACGAGATCATAGAACTAGAGTGTGAGGTGTTTCAACTCCAGGAGTTAAAGGATGATCTCGAGGAGGAAATCAGAGAGCAACAGAAGATCATTCACAACCAGCAGCAGG
>NW_027704051.1:0-6206 GCF_054177405.1 Leptonychotes weddellii | reverse complement strand
ACATTCTTTCCTGCTTTGTCAAAGATTAGTTGACGATAGAGTTGAGGGTCCATTTCTGGTTTCTCTAATCTGTTCCAATGATCTATGTGTCTGTTTTTGTGCCAGTACCATGCTGTCTTGATGATGACAGCTTTGTAATAGAGCTTGAAGTCCAAAATTGTGATGCTACCAGCTTTGCTTTTCTTTTTTGACATTCCTCTGGCTATTCGCAGTCTTTTCTGGTTCCATACAAATTTTAGGATTATTTGTTCCATTTCTTTGAAAAAAGTGGATGGTACTTTGATAGGGATTGCATTGAATGTGTATATTGCTCTAGGTAGCTTTGACATTTTCACAACATTTGTTCTTCCAATCCATGAGCATGGAACGTTTTTCCATTTCTTTGTGTCTTCCTCAATTTCTTTTATGAGTATTTTATAGTTTTCTGAGTACAGATCCTTTGCCTCTTTGGTTAGATTTATTCCTAGGCATCTTATGGTTTTGGGTGCAATTGTAAATGGGATCGACTCCTTAAGTTCTGCTTCTTCTGTCTTGTTGTTGGTGTAGAGGATGCCACTGATTTCTGTGAATTGACTTTCTATCCTGCCACTTTATGGAATTCCTGTATGAGTTCTAGTAGTTTTGGGGTGGAGTCTTTTGGGTTTTCACATAAAGTATCATATCATCTGCAAAGAGTGAGAGTTTGACTTCTTCTTTGCCAATTTGGATGCCTTTGCTTTCTTTTGTTGTCTGATTGCTGTGGCTAGGACTTCTAATAAAATGTTGGATAGCAGTGGTGATAGTGGACATCCCTGCTGTGTTCCTGACCTTAGGGGGAAAGCTCTCAGTTTTTCCCCATTGAGAATGATATTCGCTGTGGGTTTTTCATAGATGGCTTTTATGATACTGAGGTATGTACCCTCTATGCCTATACTCTGAAGAGTTTTAATCAAGAAAGGATGCTGTATTTTGTCAAATGCTTTTTCTGCATCTATTGAGAGGATCATAAGGTTCTTGTTCTTTCTTTTATTAATGTATTGTTTCACATTGATTTGTAGTTGCTGAACCAACCTTGCAGCCCAGCGATAAATCCCTCTTGGTCGTGGTGAATAATCCTTTTAATGTACTGTTGGATCCTATTGGTATTTTGGTGAGAATTTTTGTTCCATGTTCATCAAGGATATTTGTCTGTAATTCTCCTTTTGGATGGGTTCTTTGGTTTTGGGATCAAGGTAATGGTGGCTTCATAAAACGAGTTTGGAAGTTTTCCTTTCATTTCTATTTTTTGGAACAGTTTCAGAAGAATAGGTATTAATTCTTCTTGAAATGTTTGGTAGAATTCCCCTGGGAAGCCATCTGGCCCTGGGCTTTTGTTTTTTGGGAGATTTTTGATGACTGCTTCAATTTCCTTAGTGGTTATAGGTCTGTTCAGGTTTTCTATTTCTACCTGGTTCAGTTTTGGTAGTTGATACATCTCTAGGAATGCGTTCATTTCTTCCAGGTTATCTAATTTTCTGGCATACAGTTGCTCATAATATGTTCTTATAGTTGTTTGTATTTCTTTGGTGTTGGTTGTGAGCTCTCCTCTTTCATTCATTATTTTGTTGATTTGGGTCATTTCTCTTCTCTTTTTGATAAGTCTGGCCAGGGGTTTATCAATCTTGTTAATTCTTTCAAAGAACCAGCTCCTTGTTTCATTAATCTGTTCTACTGTTCTTTGGTTTCTGCTTCATTGATTTCTGCTCTGATCTTTACTATTTCTCTTCTCCTGCTGGGTTTAGCCTTTATTTGTTGTTTTTTCTCCAGCTCCTTTAGGTGTAGGGTTAGGTTGTGCATTTGAGACCTTTCTTGTTTCTTGAGAAAGGCTTGTATTGCTATATACTTTCCTCTCAGGACTACCTTTACTGCATCCCAAAAATTTTGAACAGTTGTGTTTTCATTTTCGTTTTTTCTATGAATTTTTTAAATTCTTCTTTAATTTCCTGGGTGACCCATTCATTCTTCAGTAGGATGCTCTTTAGCCTCCATGTATTGGAGTTCTTTCCGACTTTCCTCTTGTGATTGAGTTCTAGTTTCAAAGCATTGTGATCTGAAAATAGGCAGGGAATGATCCCAGTCTTTTGGTACTGGTTGAGACCTGATTTATGACCTAGGATATGGTCGATTCTGGAGAATGTTCCATGGGCACTAGAGAAAAATGTGTATTCTGTTGCTTTGGAATGGAATGTTCTGAATATGTCTGTGAAGTCCATTCGGTCCTGTGTGTCATTTAAAGTCTTTATTTCCTTGTTGATCTTTTGCTTAGATGATCTGTCCGTTTCAGTGAGGAGGGTATTATAGTCCCCCACTATTACTGTATTGTTGTCGAAGTGTTTCTTTGCTTTTGTTATTAATTGCCTTATATAATTGGCTGCTCCCATGTTAGGGGCATAGATATTTACAATTGTTAGATCTTCTTGTTGGATAGACCCTTTAAGTATGACATAGTGTCCTTCCTCATCTCTTATTACAGTCTTTGGTTTAAAATCTAATTTGTCTGATATAAGGATTGCCACCCCAGCTTTCTTTTGGTGTCCATTAGCATGGTAAATGGTTTTCCACCCCTTCACTTTCAATCTGGTGGTGTCTTTGGGTCTAAAATGAGTCTCTTGCAGACAGCATATCAATGGGTCTTTTTTTTTTAACCAATCTGATAGCCAATATCTTTTGTTTGGGGCATTTAGCCCATTTACATTCAGGGTAACTTTGAAAGATAGGAATGTAGTGCCACTGTATTGCCTGTAAGGTGACTGTTACTGTATATTGTCTGTGTTCCTTTCTGGTCTATGTTGCTTTTAGGCTCTCTCTTTGCTTAGAGGACCTCTTTCAATATTTCTTCTAGGGCTGGTTTGGTGTTTGTAAATTCCTTTAGTTTTTGTTTGTCCTGGAAGCTTTTTATTTGTCCTTCTATTTTCAATGACAGCGTAGCTGAGTATAGTATTCTTGGCTGCATATTTTTCTCCTTTAGTAATCTGAATATAGCATGCCAGTCCTTTGTGGCCTGCCAGATCTCTGTGGATAGGTCTGTTGCCAATCGAATGTTTCTACCATTGTAGGTTATAGACCTCTTGTTCTAAGTGGCTTTCAGGATTTTCTCTTTGTCTCTGATACTTATAAGTTTTACTATTAATGTCGGGGTGTTGACCTATTTTTATTGGTTTTGAGGGGTGTTCTCTGTGTCTCCTGGATTTTGATGCCTGTTTCCTTTCCCAAATTAGGGAAATTCTCTGCTATAATTTGCTCCAATGTATCTTCTGCCCCCCTCTCTCTTTCTTCTTCTGGGATCCCAATTATTCTAATATTGTTTCATCTTATGGTATCACTTACCTCTTGAATTCTACCTTCATCATCCAGTAGTTGTTTGTCTCGCTTTTTCTCAGCTTCTTTATTCTCCATCATTTGGTCTTCTATATCAATAATTCTCTCCTCTGTCTCATTTATCCTAGCATTTAGAGCCTCCATTTTTGATTGCACCTCATTAATAGCCTTTTTGATTTTGACTTGTTTAGATTTTATTTCTTTTATTTCTCCAGGAAAGGATTCTCTAGTATCTTCCATGGTTTTTTCAAGCCCAGCTAGCGTCTTTATAATTGTGATTCTGAACTCTAGTTCTGACATCTTACTATTGTCCATATTGATTAGCTCGCTGGCAATCAGTACTGCCTCTTGTTCTTTTTTTTTTTTTTTTGAGGTGAATTTTTCTGTCTTTCCATTTTGTCCAGAGGAGAATAGATGAACAAGAGAACAAAATGCTAACAGGGTAACAACGACCCCAGAAAAATATACACTAAACAAATCAGAAAAGACCTGAAACCAGTGGGAAAGGAAAGGCAAAGAAAGAAAAAAAAAGAATATGATCTAATATGATTAGGCTGGCGTATAGATCAGTGCCACACACTAGATTTTGTGCATTTTTTGGTCTGTTAGAGGAAACTGCCTCCCAAAATTTTAAAGAAAAAAAGCTTATATATGTACAAAAATAAGGGTAAATATAATGAAGGGATGGAGTATGACTGTAAAGGTGAAAATTATAAAAGATTTTATAAAAGGAATTGATAAGAAGTTGTTTGAAAAAAGAAAGAAGTGAAAATTTAAAAAAAGGAGGGGAGAGAATGTGATCAGGCAGGAGACTAGAAGAAAGCCATATACTAGAGATTTATGGTATATTTTGGTCTGTTAGAAGAAATTGTATCCCAAAATTTTAAAGAGAGAACAACTTATATATATATAAATATATATATTTATATATATTTATATATATGAAAAATAAGGTTAACTACTATGAAGGTATAGAATATGACTCTAAAATGAAAAATAAAAAAGATTTTTTAAAAAAGGGATTGATAATATGTTGGTTGAAAAAGGGAAAAAGAAAAATTAAAGAAAATTTGAGAAATTAACTTTGAAAGACTAAGGAATCATGGTAAAAAAGCCATGAATTTTATGTGCAGTATTCCCCTAGTGCTGAAGTTCTGTCATTCTCATTGATCAGTAAACTTGGTCTTGGCTGGCTGTTCTTACTGATCTTCTGGGGAGGGGCCTGTTGCACTGATTCTCAAATGTCTTTGCTGGAGGCGGAATTGCCCTGCCCTTCCCGGAGCCCCAGGGTAAGTAATCTGCTCAGGTTTGCTCTTAGTAGCTTCTGTTCCCTGAAAGCTTTCTGTACAGGTTTGGAGGATGAGACAAAAAATGGCAGCTTCCCAATCTCTGCCCCAGAGGAGCCGAGAACTTGGGGCCCCACTCCTCAGTGAGCCCCCAGAGAGAAGCAGTCAATCATTCCTGTCTCCCGGGACATTCCTGTCTGGCCGCACTCTGTGCTCACCTGGCCTGTGACCGAGAGTTTCTGTCTCTGGCACCTGACTTTGTGTGGAGTCTCCAAACCCAGCAGGTTCCTGTGGTGCACTCCCACACCGCTCTTCCCGGGGGAGGAAGGGGAGTTTCCCCAGATCTGCTGCGTATTAGGTCCCTGCTGGAGGAGCAGTGGCCTGACTGTGCCGTGGATCATGGTTTATGGCAACCCCGAGCTGACAGCCTGCACCTTGGCTCCGTCTTTGCAGCCAGCTTCCCCGCTCCGATACCTGGGAGCTCTGCCACACTCAGGCATCCCTGGTCTTTCTGTGACCCTGAGGGTCCTGAGTCCACACTGTCCCAGCGAGGGTTCCACCCCCAGCTTAGCCACTGGAGTGACGTCCCTCAGTGGAGCAGACTTTTAAAAAGTTCCAATTTTGTGTGGTCCACTGCTCTATCACTTGCTGGTAGCCAGCTCCCTCCCCCTGCAGTCTATCTTCCCAAATATCACCTCGGATTCACTTCTCCACATGTGCTGCCTTCCATAAAGTGGTCAGTTTTCTGTGTGGAGAGTTGTTGCACTCTCCTATTGAGTTTGTCGGTGTTCAGAATCGTTTGATAACTATCTAGCTGAATTCCTGGGACCAGATGAAATTTAGCAGTAGTCTCCTACTCCTCCACCATCTTGCTCCTCCTCCCTAGCAATTAACTATTGAAGAAAGAAATGGAAGAAAGAAAAGAAAGAGTAGGAGGATAAGAAAGAGGAAAAGGAGGAGGAGGAGAGGAAGAAGGAAAGGAGAAAAAGAAGGGGAAAGAGAATCCATTAGTAAACAGTAATATTCACAAGTAAACAGTGAAATAATATTTGCATTCATGAGACTGCAAATCTTTTTTTTATTATTATTTTATTTATTTTTTTGACAGAGAGAGACACGAGAGCAGGAACACAAGCAGGTGGAGCGGGAGAGGGAGAAGCGGGCTTCCTGTTGAGCGGGGAGCCCAATGCAGGGCTTGATCCCAGGACCCTGAGATCGTGACCTGAGTCAAAGGCAGATGCTTAATGACTGAGCCACCCATGTGCCCCTATGAGACTGCAAATCTTGAAAAGTCTGACAATATCAAATATTGGTGAGGATATGCAAAAATAAGAACTCTTTCCTATATCTTCCTGAAGGAAGTTAAAATTGAGAAATTACTTTGGGGAATAACAGGTTGTAGGTAATCATTTTGAAATAAGCTAAATATCTATACAGTTATACATTCACAATTATACCTCTCAATTGTTAAGATATTTTTTTTTCTTATGTTAATCCCCGTACATTACATCATTAGTTCTAGATGAAGTGTTCCATGATTCATTGTTCGTGCACAACACCCAGTGCTCCATGCAGAACGTGCCC
>NW_027704050.1:0-340 GCF_054177405.1 Leptonychotes weddellii | reverse complement strand
TAAGAAAACAATGGATTGTGGATCACCACATCAAAAACTAATGATGTATATTATGGTGACTAACATAACATAATAAAATAAAAAAAAATTTTTTTTTTTCCAGCTGCCTTCCTTTTATGATGGGGTGGGGTGTACTTTCTGACTTAAACTATAATTTTATAAATGAACATGGAGAAAGAGGAAGATAACTAAATGACTGAATCAGTTGTCTCCACAGGGATTTTCTTAAAGGATGAGACATGAATTAGTAAGTTCTCAACTCCACTTTTCATGGAGCTATGTCACATAATCTTGAAATGCAAAGAAAGTAACGAATGTCACTTCTGAGATTAGGTCACTT
>NW_027704049.1:0-340 GCF_054177405.1 Leptonychotes weddellii | reverse complement strand
TTTTTTTTTGTTTTTTGTTTTCTCCTTTGCTCATTTGTTTTATGTCTTAGATTTCACATATGAGTGGTATCATATGGTATTTGTCTTTCTCTGACTTACTTATTTCACTTAGCATTATACTGTCTAGCACTATTTGTTGTTGGAAATTGCAAGATTTCATTCTTTTTTATGCTTGAATAAAGAAGATATATATATATATTTTTTATGGCTGAATAAAGAAGATATATATATATATATTTTAATGGTAAACTAAGCTTTTATTATAAATAGTTACATCCTGGATGGCATGATTTATTGTCTTGGTTAATTCTACTTGTTATCTTATCGGAATCTTGAATAC
>NW_027704048.1:0-340 GCF_054177405.1 Leptonychotes weddellii | reverse complement strand
GTGGGAGGATGGGTTGGCCTGGTGGTGGGTATTAAGGAGGGCACGTTCTGCATGGAGCACTGGGTGTTGTGCACGAACAATGAATCATGGAACACTTCATCTAGAACTAATGATGTAATGTATGGGGATTAACATAAGAATAAAAAAAAAATTAAAAAAAAAAATAAATAAATAAATGAGTGGGGACTGTGAAAAAAAATAAAATAAAAAAAAAAATAAATGAATAAATAACAAATAAGATGTCTTCTCTCAGAAGATAGGGCAAAAAAATTTAATAGAATTATTAGGGGGTAGAGGATCAATCCAGAAATGTCTGAAGTTACCTCATCTAATAAATGAG
>NW_027704047.1:0-340 GCF_054177405.1 Leptonychotes weddellii | reverse complement strand
TTCTTGTCACCAATTTCTAGTTTCATGTGGTTTAAAAAGATGCTTGATGAGATTTCAGTCTTCAGTTTGCTGAGACTTGGTTTGTGGCCCAACCTGTGATCAACTCCAGAGAACGCTCCACATGCCCTTGAGATGAATGTGTATTCTGCTCTCTGGGGCGGATTGTTCTGTGTGTATCTGTTATGTCCATCTGGACTCGTGTGTTGTCAAGGTCAATGCGTCTTTCTGTCTGGATGATCTGTCCACAGAGGTAAGTGGGGTGTTACAATCCTCTCCTACTACCGTATCACCGTGGACATCTCCCTTTATGCCTGCTAATATCAGTGAATAACTTGTGTAC
>NW_027704046.1:0-340 GCF_054177405.1 Leptonychotes weddellii | reverse complement strand
GTTCCTTTTTCTCCACATCCTCACCAACACCTGTTTCTTGTGTTGCTGAATTTGCTCAGGGAATTTTCAAGTGTGGTCTCTGTTTTGTATTCAACTTGAACAGAATTTTTTTTTTTTAAAGATTTTATTTATTTATTTGAGAGAGAGAATGAGAGAGAGCAAGCACATGAGAGGGGGGGAGGGTCAGAGGGAGAAGCAGGTTCCTTGCCGAGCAGGGAGCCCGATGTGGGACTCGATCCCGGGACTCCAGGATCATGACCTGAGCCGAAGGCAGTCGCTTAACCAACTGAGCCACCCAGGCGCCCCATTGAACAGAATTTTTAAGAACTCAAGTGATTCC
>NW_027704045.1:0-340 GCF_054177405.1 Leptonychotes weddellii | reverse complement strand
CATGAAATTTCACTGTGGGCTGCAGGAGGCACCAGGAGCGTAGGAACCTCTGCAGAGGCGGCTACAGAGGAAGGAGCTTGCGGAGGGCGTTCAAGGTCATTGACACTTGTGGCTGAACTATCTGGCCACGTCCTCCAAGGGCACAGAGGCTGGTTCCTGCCCTGTGATGGCCGTGTGGGCCCTGCTCTCGTGGCCTTCGCTCTGGGACTCAGGGCCCTGGGTCAGAGTGGGGGCTGAGCCCGGACAGGAGCAGCGTCCCCAGGTCATCCGGGACCCCGTGGGAGAGTGGGACTGCCTATCTGTGCTGATGGAAGCAGTCACTTCCTTTGAGCCTTGATTG
>NW_027704044.1:0-340 GCF_054177405.1 Leptonychotes weddellii | reverse complement strand
TTGATTTTATTTTGATATATCCATTCTTCTTCCTGAAGTGTTATTGAGCTATCATCTTATTTTCCATATTCCCCAAATGTCTTCTAGTCGATACATTTTCTAGTAGGGTTGACAAATAAAACATAGACTCCTTCGATGATTTGAATTTCAGATAAACAATAAATAGTTTTTTAAAAATATAAGTATGTACCATTAAATATTTTTGGGCATACTTCTAGTTAAAAAATCATTCATTGTTTATCTGAAATTCTAATTTAGCTGGACATCTTGTAGTTTTATTTGCTAAATCTGGCAATCTGAAACGGTGATTCTTTTGAAACTACATACATTTTTTTTTTTT
>NW_027704043.1:0-340 GCF_054177405.1 Leptonychotes weddellii | reverse complement strand
CTTGGTGCACCCTGCTTGGGGCTTCTGCCCACTGAGAATTACCCCGGGTGGGGGGGCTTCACCACCAGATGCTAGGCACACAGAGCTCAGAAAGGGCATGCCAAGGAGATATGGACCATGGGTGTCCTTCCTCAGCCCCTTCCTGGTCCCAGGGCCCCACCCACAAGGTGTGGATTCAGGGTGAGGAAAGGCCACCTCCCTGAAATGTCTCGGGTCCCGTGTTTCTTGCCAGTGTTGATGTTTGTGTTAGTGACACGTTCTCACGCCAGCCTGTCATTGCTGGGCTTGGGGAGCGTCACAGAGTGACAGCTCAACACAGGACGCAGTTGTCTGGGAAAGT
>NW_027704042.1:0-340 GCF_054177405.1 Leptonychotes weddellii | reverse complement strand
GAACAAGCATTCTAGCAGGGGTGTGGAGAGGACGAATCTCCCGCTGTGAGTCCGCATGGAAATCCCGTTAAGAGCTCCATTACAGGGACTCTTCAGGCAGCCTCCTCTGAATATTTTCTGACAGACAAGTATTTCCAACTAGGGTCTCCGGGCTGGCTCCCAGATGACACTGCTTGGGCCTGAGGAATCCTGACCCAAGACTCTTCCTGGAAAAACAAGCAAGCTGCTGTGGCTAAGGACAGGCAGGCTCATTTGTGGAGCAGGGGACAGAGATAGAGAGAGAGAGAGAGAGAGAGCAGATATCCAATGTCCTCTACCTACTGAAAACAGCCCTGGGTCT
>NW_027704041.1:0-340 GCF_054177405.1 Leptonychotes weddellii | reverse complement strand
TCCACAAGACAAAACTCTAGAACACCATGAAATCACAGGAGATAAGGGTGGAAACAGCTTTTTTCCCCTGATCTTCCCTTCCAGCCAGACTTTTCCATTTCTTAGCACACCTGCTTTGAAGGCCCTAGAGGTACCTGACTAGCACACATTGAGGTTTAGAGTTTACCAATTTATTACAAAGCAGAAAATATTCCAAAAGTCCTCAGACTTAATAGAATTTATATTTTGATGAGACATTTACTTAACTACTAAGTGACTAATGAGCTAGTTCTACATAAAAATATTGGCTGTATGGTCAATTTTTATAATCTTAGAATTCAGGTTTATATATCCATTAAAC
>NW_027704040.1:0-6207 GCF_054177405.1 Leptonychotes weddellii | reverse complement strand
GGGGACCTGAGGGTTTGACGCTGTCCGTGGGCTCCCCTCCATGGCCCCTACACGCGGGACGGAGGTTGGAAGTCCCACCCCCATTGCACCTGTGAGACCCACCGTTGGCCACAGCGGTCCCTCACCCCTGCACACTCCGCACCACAGCGGGGCCCGCATCAGGGTGCAGGACAGCACGGGCGGGTCCCCACCATCTCTCCGCACCCGCGGCATCTGTCCCGAGCCCACGTTCTACCCCCAGTTCAGGATGCGGCTGTATTCGGAGACGGGGTCTCTAAAGAGGTAAATCAGTTAAAATGGGCCACGGCGGGTGTGAGCCAATCCGACTAGTGTCGTCATAAGAGATTAGGACACAGACAAACGACCATGTGAACACACAGGGACAAGATGGCCGTCTGTGCGCCCACTCCGCCCACGCGGGATCCTCCGTGGAGGAACCGCAGAGTCGCCGTCCACGGGCAGACGCACCATCGGGGTGTCCGTTCGCTCCACGCCCATCTGGGCTCTGGCCGCTGTGTCCTCGAGAGCGCCCACGGGACCCGTGTCCCGGAAGGAAGTGTCCCTCCAGCAGTGTCCGCACCTGGTGGACGCTCACTGAACGTCTGACGGATGCGCCAGCCGACGGTCGAATGTCCCCCCAGGTGCTGGTGGTGCACGTGGGCACCAGGGTCCCGTGGGCCCTGGGCTCTGCTCAGAGAAGAAAGCGCCACCACGCGGGACCCCTCCCCAGCTGTAGTGGCCGCCCGCGACCCTGCACCCCACCGGCGACCCGAGCCCCTCCGCTTCCTCGCGTGGATGAACCCGTCAAGCTTCGCAGTGCGAGCGGAGCGAGGGGGAGCCGGAGACGCTAATGCGGTTTTATTTACAACATAACCGCTCAGCAACATCACCAGATTCTGAAAACACAGAACAATTCCCAGCCCCTTGGGGATTTCTAGGACGTGATTTCCATAAAAATTAAATATTGATGAAAGGGTGCCTGGGTGGCTCAGATGGTTAAGCATCTGCCTTCGGCTCAGGTCATGATCCCAGGGTGCTGGGATCGAGTCCCGCATCAGGAGCCCGCCTCTCTCTCTCTCTCTCTGTCTCTTATGAATAAATAAATAAAATCTTTAAAAAAAAATATTGATGTAACTCTTCTCTGTCGGCTTCCCTGCTCCCCCCACCCCCACCCGGGCTTCGGAGCGAGAAGACGATCGGAGAAGGGGAGATGGGAGGGGGAGGCCAGGACACAGACATGGGACTGTTCCCATTGAAGGGGTGGAGGGGATGGTGGGGGGGACAGGGCCCCACCCGGAAACCGCATCCGGAGCCTGGGCCCGGTGGCTACCACGTGCACACGCATTTGGCCTGGCGTCGGGTCAGGACGCAGCAAGGGATGGGCCCTCCTGTCCCAGCGTCCACATGCAAAGGCGTGGTGGTGGCCAGGGATCAGGGAGTGGACATTCCGGCGGGCCCATCCATCTCCATCCTCCTTGAGCGCCTTTCTTGCAGTCGGTCTCCAGGATTACCGGGCGTCACAAAACACATCAGAGATCAGAACTTCAGAAGGGGAAATTGAGGTGAGGAGGCAGGTGTCGAGCAGCCCAAGACCTCAGACCATGAGGCCCATCAGGGACAGAATCAGCCCAGGGCTCGGCCACACACCGCTCTCAACTCCGTGGACACACACATGAAAACGGGGGGCTTTCGGTGAAATCTGTGCCTTGACTGGTCTCCCGCCTCCGTTCACTCCAAGGCCGCTCTGGACATTCAGGCCCAAAATGAAAGAAGGTGCCCGGAGGGTGGTTGCTGGGATGGGGCTGGAGGGCGGGCTTCTGCTCACAGGTGAGCGTCAGAGTGAACCAGAGCCCGGCCACGGAGCCCGTCACCGAGCGCATGTCTCCCTGCCGTGGGGCTGCAAACTGGGGGCCGTGTGGTCAGAGAGGCAGCCCACGTTCGACCGCAGGAAGCCACCGCTATGGATCGCATCCATGTGAGTCCGTGAAGATGCCACGGCTCAGGGCCATAAGACTGGCCAGGACCACAAGGCAAGGACGTGGCCGCACGGGGACACGCACCTGGGTCACGGACTCTGAAGCCACATTCCACCGTCTTTGGAATGAGACCAGGTGACCTGCTTCTGGAAACGCACCTCAGGTCTCACGAGTGACATAAGAGATGCACAAATCCCTCCCCTCCCACGTGTGATGACACGAGGAGATGATTATGAGCCTGCTCACGGGTCGACCTTGCTCACGGGTCGACCTTCGGGAATGTTCGGGGCAGCATTACTTAGTTATTTAGAAACTTACTAAGTTTACTTAGTTACTTACAAAAGTTACTTAGAATAGCGAAGAAAGTAAGGAAGAGCCCAAAGTAGAGGGCAGGCCTCTCTGACCACACGGCCCCCAATTTGCAGCCCCACAGCAGCCACGAGGGACGTGTGGAACACGGGAACAAACGGAAGGAGAGAGTCCCTTTTTTTTTTAAAGCAGGCTGCATGCCCAGCACAGAGCCCGACGTGGGACTCAATCTCACGACCCTAGATCACGACCTGAGCTGAGATCAAGAGTCAGGCGCTCAACTGACTGGGCCACCCAGGCGCCCCGAGAGATTCAGCTTTTAAGAAACAAATTCCACAAACATGCACTTAGAATAAAAGACCAAAGGATGTGAAACGTTACTGGTGGTTTTCTCCGACGTGGTAACGTCAGAAGTGAGTTTTAATTTAATTCTGCATTTTCAAAATTTTCTAAAACAGGTATGCATTACCTTTGTAACCACCAACCCCCCCAAAAACAATAAATTTTCTTTAAAGACACACACAGTGTAACGTTGACAGGTTTACTGCCGAAATTGTGTGAGAACCCCGAAGCTGCGCCAGCTCGTCACCCGTGGACAGGACCGGCTAGCATCTCGGCAAAGGGAAAACCTCCCAACATCCAGGAAGTTAATTCACAAAACCCAGACCCTTACTGACCCAACCTCGGGCTGAGCCGGGGAGGCGCCCCCCCCGGGGGGACAGACTGCACCTGCCGGGATCAGGTGGGTCTGGTGGAGCAGGGAAGGAGCCTGGTCAGCACCATGGGAAAAGCCTGAGAAGACCCGTCTGTGGGAAATACTAATCCGGGCGATCAATAATCTATAGGAAGAGCTCATACACCCCAGATGCTGGCCGACCCTTCGTCCTCGCCCTCCGACTCCTGTCAGCATACCCAGGAGTAGGTGCAGGGGGAGCGAAGCTCAGACCGCCCGTGGGATCCCTGCAGGAGCGTCAGGTGCGAGCAGCCTGTTCGCCGACCGTGCCGGAGTCCCTCGGTGGCCCCACTGTGGGGTCTGCGCACAAATACCAGGCGGTCAGACCGTTGAGGCGCTCATGGTGCCCCACGTGTCCTCCTTGCATCCGGCCACACCCTGAGGCTCCCGAACCATTGGAACCAACCAGTAAACAACGGTGGAGACTTTCATCTGGGGCCACAAACAAGCCTCTGATGGCACTCAGAAGTGGGGTGCCCCGAGGCCGCCACGGCCCAGACCGGCCCTCGTGAGGCCCGAGCTGACCCCGGCCTTGGCTCCGTGGTGGGGCTTCTGTCCGTGAAGACACCTGCCGTGGCCGGGTCGCCCGCTGCGCACCCAGAGCATCTGAGCCCGCATCCCAGAGCATCTGAGCCTTCGGCCAAATCAGCGCCAGATGAAGCTGTCCCCACAGCCCCAAGGCCCCAGGGCCACCAGCCTTCGTGGGAAGGAGGCGCTGGCCCTCCAGAAGGGAACATATGACGGATGTCCCGAGTTCACCATTCCCACCCCCTTGACGTCCGGGGAGGAGAGAACCAACCCTGCCGACAGGTCTCTCCGCGGGCCTGTGTCCCCCAGAACTCAGCCCGGACACAGTCAGAAAAGACAGCGGCTCCCCAGGACTCGGCGTGGGGCACGTGGGCCAGGCCTCATGGGGCTGAGCCAGCTCTAGGGCGGGGGCTCTTGGCTGTGCCCACAGGGGACACCCGGCTGCCAGTCGGAGTGGGGTGCTGCGGCCAGGGGCCGGGCAGAGGCGGGAGGGCGACTCAGGACACCACGAGCCCGCCGGTCAACGGGAAGCTAGAACCAGAAAGCCGAGGACCCCCGAGGCTCTAAACTCTGCGTCCGTAACCCCAGAGCAGAATGCCCGGGGCTGCCCAGGTCACTGGGGCATCTGGCCCAGGACGCTGCTTTGGAGCCACCCTCCCCCCAAAATTCTCAAAGCCACCGTGTCTGCCTCACACATCCATAAAATCCACATAATCTCTGCCGAGCGCAGTGGACACACGGACCCTGACCCAGCATCTCCCTCGGATCCAGCGACACAGAACGACCCACCTACCAGGAGAGTCACCGCAGCCTCGCTCGTGAAAGCGAAACACTGAAAACCACGGAAACGCTCCACAGCGGGGGAGGGGCTGCATAAGCAATAGGACATGCACACGACGGAGCCCAAGAACGGGAAAGCGCTCTCCGTGCCAGGACACACCGGTCCCTGAGACCCACCGACCGTCGGGCGAGGAAAAGGAGCTGCCCGTCCCCTCCCCCGATGCCGTCGAGGCTGGACGGGCGCCTGTTCCCGCTGCTGGGACCACTGCTGGCTCCAGCAGCGTGCGGGGCTCAGAGTGTCCCCCTGGGAGCACCGGGAGGGTAAGGCGGGTCACCTGGCACGTGGGGCACCTCCAGGTTTGCAGACGGAGGAGGCCTGGTCTGGTGCAGCCTAGCGCCTCGGATTGCGGACGGCAGTGGGTGCTCCTGGGGCTGCTGGGGACGGCAGGGGTGCAGAAGTCCCGGGAGGGCCGCGTGGTAGCAGGTGCATGTGGCCTCTACCCAGAGCTCTGCTCCCACGTGGGGAGTGCGGGAACACGGGCCCTGGATGCCGTGAGCCCTGAGGACGCCCCAGACACCCCGAAACGCTGGGGATGCAGAGACCCACTCCAAAGGCGGCGGTTTAGGGTGGGAAGTGCAGAAAGGCTGTGTCTCGGCGCCGAGGAACGCACCTCAAGGGGCACCAGGGAGGGCGCGCTCCTCGGCGTTCCGGAAGCCCACTTCCTGCAGCTCCGAGCCACCGGCCGGGTCAAAACCAGGGCGCCCGACTGGGTCCAACTCCCGGCTCCCCCACGTAGGGGGCAGCAGGCAGGAGCCTCTCTGCCTCTGTTCCCTCACCTCAAACGCGGCCGCGTGTCCCAGCACCCGCCCGACGTGGCCGTTAGGAGGATGGGGTGAGCTAGCCTGACGGACAAGGACGCTCACACCACCACCACCAGGACGCTCCTGTCCCAGCCCCGCCCGCTATGCGGTCTCGGCTCAGTCCCCAGCACGCAGGAGCAGCCCCGGCCTCAGCCTACTGCCACGCCCAGGGGCCACGTGCAGGGCCACTGGACCCCACCCCAGACCTCAGTGCTCTGGGGTCCTGTCGTTTACCAGCCCCGTCTGGCCTTGACCGCCGTGTCCCTCCCAGGGCTCCCGCGCGAGGCAGGGACAGCGGTCTGGGCCCAGGCCCACCCTCTGCAGAGTCGCACCCGAGCCCCAGGTAAGCCAAAGGCACACGTGCGACCATGGCCCCTGACGTCGGGTCAGCACCCAGCCCCGTCCCCGGGCGCAGCCGATGAGCCGTCTGCTCTCCCCGAGCAAGCACGTCCCACTGACAAACCCAGTCCACTGAACACCTGACGTTCGTGCCGAGAGTCGCCATCGGGGGCGGCGCGAATCCTCCAGCCTCGCGGCCCCACGGACAGCGCCCGGGCAGCCGGGGGCACCCACGTGAGCACAGGCCACGCAGCCATGCCAACACCTGCGCCCGGCCCGGGCACCTGCCCCACGCACCCCTCCACGCACGAGTTGTGGGTGGCCTTACCTTCTGGGAACAAAAGCCCGAGCAGGCGTCCACCGTCACGTTGGCCTGTGTCAGGGACTCAGGGAAGGTGTGTGTGCCGTTCTCCGGCAGCCGGAAGCATCCGCGGTATGTGACGGTTCTCCCTGCGGGGACAGACAGGTTTCTGGTGAGAAACGGTGCCCCTGGTTGTTGGTGTCTGTCGTGGGGAAACGGTGGCTTCGGCAAATACAGTCAGCAAACCAGACAGCAGACCGCCCTGGACCGGGTGTGGACGGGCCAGACTCCTGAGACCCCGGGCGCCCGAACCTCCCCACCACGGTCACCGACAAGGGACCACGTGGCTGCCACGTGCTGACCTCAGGCCGGCTTCCCCC
>NW_027704039.1:0-340 GCF_054177405.1 Leptonychotes weddellii | reverse complement strand
TTTTTAAAGATTTTATTTATTTATTTGAGAGAGAGAGAACGAGAGACAGAGAGCAGGAGAGGGAGGAGGGTCAGAGGGAGGAGAAGCAGACTCCCCGCCAAGCAGGGAGCCCGATGCGGGACTCGATCCCGGGACTCCAGGATCATGACCTGAGCCGAAGGCAGAGGCTTAACCATCTGAGCCACCCAGGCGCCCCTATAATTGTTAATTTTTAATAAATTAGCCATTTCACTTTAAAATTACTTTTGTTAACATTTTTGTGATTTTTTTAAGCTAAGGCTCTGTAAGAGAAAAACGTTGTTCCTAAATATATTCAATGTATATTCAAAATGTATAAATA
>NW_027704038.1:0-340 GCF_054177405.1 Leptonychotes weddellii | reverse complement strand
CCTGGGGCTTCCTCTTATAATCTGTTAATGGAGAAGAAATTCTATCAAG
This sequence comes from Leptonychotes weddellii, assembly GCF_054177405.1. NCBI lineage: Eukaryota > Metazoa > Chordata > Mammalia > Carnivora > Phocidae > Leptonychotes > Leptonychotes weddellii. Next base: position 291 of record NW_027704038.1, on the reverse strand, counting down.
TCAACCACATCTTCACCCCACATAAAGGAAGAAGAGTCAGAATTGTGTGGTCTTAGAATCTGTGGGATCCCTCTCACTCTTAAGAGCTTTTTCTGTATCTTCACTTAATAAACTTCTATCGCTTTACTCACCAAAAAAAAAAAAAAAAAAAAGAACCTGCAAGTTTACTCATGACCCGTATTTCAGGAGAAACAAACTCACTCCTCCAAATGTATAAGTTCCATCTTGCTCCATGCTGAGAATTCATGGAACAGAGGAGATCTGAGAAGGCACAGTAAATGTGAGGAACCT
>NW_027704037.1:0-340 GCF_054177405.1 Leptonychotes weddellii | reverse complement strand
TATAACATAAAACTGTTGTGCCATGGGGCCTCAGAGAGACTGAAAACCCTGTATTCAGTTCTTGGTGACCCATACCGGAAAACTGAACACCTATGAGGTGCCATGCAAAACATTGGGCAAACAATGAAGAAATTGCCATTGGGGAACTCACAGTCTCTTGGGGAACACATTTAACAAGCACCAAAGGGTAGCATGTGTTTAGTGGGGCCAACACTAGGTGCGATGGGAAGCATGGGAATGGACACCAAGCTCAGTTGGGGGGAGGGAGTTATGAGTGACTTTTTAGAAGCAACAATGTCAAAAGTGAATTCTGATAAGACACGTAAAGTTATGCCAAGGG
>NW_027704036.1:0-340 GCF_054177405.1 Leptonychotes weddellii | reverse complement strand
CCTTACACGGTGGGACACACACACGTAAAACACGGCAGCCGCCCTTCACACCGTGGGGAGTTCACACGGCAAGCACACAGCTAAGCTGCAGGCAGGTCCCGCAGGTGACACAGAGGCCGGGAGACCTAAGCCACAGCGACAGCACGGCCGTGAGCCGGACACAAGCTGACAGCGGTCCCTGGACTCAGACGTAAAACGGGAAGGACCAGATATCGGCGCAAAGATCCCTTTCGACCTGAGAGTGGGACGCTCTGGGCCTGCCATGTTTGGAAACCAGGGTGTGGAGCAGAGGAGGGCCCTCAGCTGGTCTTCAGTGCTTGGTCCTGAGAGGGAGATGGGG
>NW_027704035.1:0-340 GCF_054177405.1 Leptonychotes weddellii | reverse complement strand
TCACCTCCAGCACCGTCACCCTCACTGTGTTCACCCCTTCACCAGTGTCCCCTCACCGGGGCCACACCAGCCTTGTCAGGGGCAGGCACACGTGTTAGGAGAAGGTTGGGTCACTCGCCGACTGCATGCTGGGAGCACTGCGTGAGAGGCCACGAAAGGTGGACTCACCTGGTTCTGTGCCTGTCTTCCCGTCAGGAGGACAACCCTGTGGTCCACTCAGGCTTGTCTGGAAAAGGCCGCATTTGCTGCGTTATGTCCCATGTCCTCACTTACCTTGGGAAACGTAAGCTCCTTTCTATGGGGTGTGTCCCCAGCTGTGCCCACGGGGGTTCATGGAGGT
>NW_027704034.1:0-340 GCF_054177405.1 Leptonychotes weddellii | reverse complement strand
ATATCTATGCCCCTAACATGGGAGCAGCCAATTATATAAGCCAATTAATAACAAAAGCAAAGAAACACATCGACAACAATACAATAATAGTGGGGGACTTTAACACCCCCCTCACTGAAATGGACAGATCGTCTAAGCAAAAGATCAACAAGGAAATAAAGACTTTAAATGACACACTGGACCAAATGGACTTCACAGACATATTCAGAACATTCCACCCCAAAGGAACAGAATACACATTCTTGTCTAGTGCCCATGGAACATTCTCCAGAATAGATCACATCCTAGGTCATAAATCAGGTCTCAATCGGTACCAAAAGACTGGGATCATTCCCTGCCT
>NW_027704033.1:0-340 GCF_054177405.1 Leptonychotes weddellii | reverse complement strand
GGTGTTGTGCACGAACAATGAATCATGGAACACTTCATCTAGAACTAATGATGTAATGTATGGGAATTAACATAAGAATAAAAAAAAATAAAAAAAAAATAAAAATAAAAATAAAAGAGTAAAAAAAAAAAATAAATAAATAAATAAATATTAGAATAGCTCCCCAACCTCTGTTACTAACTCCAGAAACACTTGGTCCTTGGTGTGTCCAGGTTGGGAATCACCAGCCCTGAGCTCTTTAGAGGCTCACAGACCCAAATGCAAGGTCTGAGGCTTTCTCCTCTCAGCCACACCTTAAGGTTGGAAAAGGAAAAGTTGGGGGCTGCACCCAATGGAGGTG
>NW_027704032.1:0-340 GCF_054177405.1 Leptonychotes weddellii | reverse complement strand
TTCTTTCTTTCTTCTTTTTTAAGATTTTATTTATGTATTTGAGAGAGAGAGAGAGAGAAAGCATGAGTGGGGGGGTGGGCAGAGGGAGAAGCAGGTCTCTCGCTGAGCAGGGAGCCTGATGCAGGACTCGATCCCAGGACCCTGAGATCATGACCTGAGCCAAAGGCATACGTCCAACTGACTGAGCCACCCAGGCGCCACATGTGGTCACTTCCTAATTTTCCTTTTATATGCAGTTGCTTTTGAATGTCTTAGTCTGTAATGTTTGGCTCCCAAAGGGGAGAAAAGAAGAAAATAAAGTTGGAGGAAAGAGTGCCAGCCCTTTATTTTATTTTATTTT
>NW_027704031.1:0-340 GCF_054177405.1 Leptonychotes weddellii | reverse complement strand
TAAGTTCTGCCAATTCATCTTTTATTTCTGCCCTTAGAGAATGTACGTTGCCATTAATCAATTTCTCCATTCTGGCTACTGTCTTCACAATTGCTACCCTGAATTCCATCGCTGACATCTTGGTTATATCTGTATCCATTTATAAATCTGCGGCAGAAGTCACAGTCTCTTGAGTCTTTCTTATTTTGGGGGATCCTTCTCCTAGTCATTCTGTTGAGGGGTGGTTGAGGGAATGTACAGAGTCCAAATTAGTGACCATGACCCAAGCAAGATGCACCTGTTTTATAGGAACCGTAGGGTTGCTGGCCTCTTGTTCTCCAGCCTGTCTTCTGGGGGAGGG
>NW_027704030.1:0-340 GCF_054177405.1 Leptonychotes weddellii | reverse complement strand
GAACAAGCATTCTAGCAGGGGTGTGGAGAGGACGAATCTCCCGCTGTGAGTCCGCATGGAAATCCCGTTAAGAGCTCCATTACAGGGACTCTTCAGGCAGCCTCCTCTGAATATTTTCTGACAGACAAGTATTTCCAACTGGGGTCTCCGGGCTGGCTCCCAGATGACACTGCTTGGGCCTGAGGAATCCTGACCCAAGACTCTTCCTGGAAAAACAAGCAAGCTGCTGTGGCTAAGGACAGGCAGGCTCATTTGTGGAGCAGGGGACAGAGATAGAGAGAGAGAGAGAGAGAGAGCAGATATCCAATGTCCTCTACCTACTGAAAACAGCCCTGGGTCT
>NW_027704029.1:0-6207 GCF_054177405.1 Leptonychotes weddellii | reverse complement strand
AAAAAAAAAAGCTTTGATGAAATGGACATCCACAATATGGAATACTATGCAGTTGTTAACAAAAAAGGGAGTTATTTGTACTGGAATGGAAAGATCTCCAATACAAGTGAATAAAGCAATAGAACAATGCATACCTTATGAATTACTTGAAGTAAAAAAAGAAAAGGTCTATACATATACACCTGTGTATGAAAATATATATGTATATGAGTTTTAAAAACATAAATCTGGAGGGATATAGACATGTCATGGTTTTTGTTTCTGGAGAAGGGAATAGGAGTGTAGGGGTGTACTGGATACTGTGGGGTGTTAGCCACATGCTTTTTTTTTTTTTTTTTTTAGGACAAGGCACTTCAGATGGTTGCCAGGAATGTTGCCTGCTGACAGCCAACGTAGAGTGCCTTTAGAAGCTTTACCCTCAGCTGCTTATACCTGCTTTGCCAAGTTTAAGTCCCTCCCTGGGGACTAGTTGCATCCAATGACTAGTTACTATGCAGTAAAAACACATGTTCCCTTTGCTCCAATTTGGGACAGTTCAGAAGGACCATTCTAGCCTCAGAGTTCCCCCAAAATATTGCCTATTATCGCTTCTCTCATTCCTTCCAGACGTTGTTTCTGAACATAGTTCTCAATAAACCAGCTGCACGTGAATTTGTCTCAGAGTCTATTTCCTGGGAAACCTGGCCTACAACAATGGGCACTGAATTATTGTAGGTGGAGGGGAGCCTGGGCGGCTCAGTCAGTTAAGTATCTGCCTTCAGCTCAGGTCATGATCCCAGGACCCTGGGATCAAGCCCCATGTCGGGCTCCCTGCTCCACGGGAAACTCACTTCTCTCTCTCCCCACTGCTTGCTATCTTTCTCTCAAATAAATAAATAAAATCTTGAAAGAAAAGAAAAAAATTATTGTAGGTAGAGAATAGGTGGGAGGGTCTTTCACATTTTACTCTCTGATGAAAGGGGGGAATGAGTGATTATTTATGTATGTATGTATTTATTTGAATGTATTTTTAAAGGATTTTTTAAATTAAATGAAATTTAATTTTTTTAAAGATTATATTTATTTATTTGCGAGAGAGAGAGAGAGCCAGCACAAGCAGGGAGAAAGGACAGGGGAAAGGGAAAAGCAGGCTCCCCATTGAGCAGGGAGCCCTATGTGGGGTTCAATCCCAGGACCTTGAGATCATGACCTGAGCTGAAGGCAGATGCTTAACTGACTGAACCACCCAGGACCCCCTAAGATTTTTTTTTAAAGTAATCTATTCACCCAACATGGGGCTCAGACTCACAACCTCAAGACCTTTTTTTTTTTTTTTAAGATTTTATTTATTTATTTGAGAGAGACAGACACAGCGAGGGAGGGAACACAGGCAGGGGGAGTGGGAGGGGGAGAAGCAGGCTTCCTGGCAGTGCAGGGAGCCTGACGTGGAGCTTGATCCCAGAACCCTGGGATCATGACCTGAGCCGAAGGCAGACACTTAATGACTGAGCCACCCAGGCACCCCACAACCTCAAGATTAAGAGTGGTACGCTCCACAGACTGAGCCAACCATGTGCCCCTTGAGTAAATTATTTATAAGAACACACTGTATAATTTTGAATTTGTGTTTAAATACTACTATTGAATGGGGGGCACCTGGCTGGCTCAGTCAGAGAGCATGTAACTCTTGATCTCCGGTTTGTGAGTTCCAGCCCCATGTTGGGTGTAGAGATTATTTAAATGAATAAAGCTTAAAAAAAATGATATATTAAGAGGGTCTTAAGAAAAAATAAAAAATAAATACTACCATTGAAAAGGAAATATAATAATGTTGTCCTGATTTTTTTTTTTTAATCTCTACGCTTAACGTGGGGCTAGAACTCACAACCCCAAGATTGAGAGTTGCATGTTCTACCAACTGAGCCAGTCAGGCACCCCCTTATGTTGAGCTAACTTTTAAAAAAGAAACTGGTGTCTTGTACACCTTTCTTCCCATCCAGTAGTCTCACTACCGTAGCAAGAGTCATTTCATTTTTACATACTTCCCTGAGTGGGAATCACACAGAGTCATGTTTTGCCTGGCTTGATGTGGTGCAAAGAACCACAAAGTAATGTAAAAACTTCTCATAAAGGTGGATTTTTCACTGCTCTATAAAGATGATAAAAAAAACAAAAACAAAGTACAGTTGAACCAGAACAGGTATTCAGAGAACTGTGGCAACCATTGTGCCAGAGATGAGTTAGTTGTATTCCCCGAAAAAGGAAATTCCTGGAGGAAGTTTGTTTAACATCGCAAAGCCTCTGAGCCAAAGTACCAGAGGTGAAACCCAGGATTCTGAGCTCCAGATGCCCAGTGCAGCATTCTTTCCAAAAAATAAAAATCGTCATTTTCCAAAGACTGACTATGTTTTCTGCTTAGGATCATCCTCGCGATGGGCACAGCAGACTTCTATTCTCTAACTAGGGTAGAGGAATTCTTGTCCTTAGAGGGGAAGGGGATAGGGAAATGTGTTCAAAGGAACTGCTTGCTCGTCTGCGGTCACCCTGAGGAAATAGCTGTGGTCCTCAGCTGCTCAGGAGCCCCTTCCTGCCCCACTTTTCTTCAGAGTTCTATTTTCAGGTTTCTCTGGGGGCTGATCTCCAGAAGCTGTGGGGAAACACTGTCCCACCTTATTCTCACACACCCATGAAACTCCCCATTCAGGAGCTGATATCTTCAGTTGGCCAATGAATAATTAACCACAAGTGGGGTGGTTGGATACTTCCCTCAAAAATGAGGAACTTCAAAATTGAGGAGTCTGTGTTTGTTGATCCAGGACAACTGTGCTTTGTTCTGCCCCAAACAAACCTCATGCAACCCTAAATGCAGAAAATAACGTGTTGATGAGGAAGTGGAGAAACTGGAAGCTTTGTGTGTTGTTGGGGGGAATGTAAGATGTTACAGGTGCTGTGGAAAACAGTATGGCAGTTACCATATGATCCAGCAATCCCACTTTCAGGGATATACCCCCCAAAATTGAAAGCAGGGTCTCAAGATACTTTCACATTTATGTTTACAGCAGCATTATTTAAAATAGCTAAAATGTAGGGGCACCTGGTGGCTTAGTCAGTTAAGCAGCTGCCTTCGGCTCAGCTCATGATCTTGGGGTCCTAGGATCAAGCCCCAAGTCTCCCTCTCCCTTTGCCTCTGCCCCCATCTCTCTCTCCCTCTCTGTCTCTCATGAATAAATACATAAAATCTTAAAAAAAAAAAAAAGCTAAAATGTAGATGTGACCCAGTATCCATTGATGGATGAATGGATAAACAAAATGTGGTATACATATACACACTGGAATATTATTAGCCTTAAAAAGTAAGAAATTCTGTTACATGCTACAACATGGATGAACTTTGAGAACATTATGGTATGTAAAATAAGATAGTTACAAGAAGACAAAAACTGTATGATCCCACTTAAAAAAAATGTTTATTTTTTTAGTAATCTCGACACCCAGCATGGGGCTCAAACTCACAACCCTGAGATCAATCTTTGCATGCTCCTCTCACTGATCCAGCTAGGTGCCCTGTATGATCCCACTTACATGAGGTATCTACAAGAGTCAGATTCATAGAAACAGAAAGTTGAATGGTGGTTAGTTACCAGAGGGAAGGGAAAATGGGGAGTTGCTGTTTCATGGGTACAGAGTTTCTGTTTTGTAAGCTGAAAAAGTTCTGGATTGGTTGCACAACAATGTAAATATACTTAACACTCTTGAAATGTACACTTAAAAATGGATAGGGTGGTAGATTTTATGTTACATGTTTTTTACAATGAAAAAATATAAAATATAACATTGTATCTCAACTATACTTCAAAATAAGTAAAATATTTAAAGACTTTTTTTTAAAGATTTTATTCATTTATTCATGAGAGGCAGAGAGAGAGAGAGAGTGGGAGAGGCAGAGGGAGAAGCAGGCTCCCTGTGGAGCAGGGAGCCCAATGCTGGGCTCGATCCCAGGACCCTGAGATCACAACCTGAGCTGAAGGCAGACGCTTAACCGGCTGAGCCACCCAGGTGCCCCAGGATAAGTAAAATATTTAAAACACTAAATGAACAGGTCAAAAAACAAATTAGAGGGAGTTAATAAACTAGAAGATAGATTGTAGAAATTATTCAGAATATAATACAGAGAAACAAAGAGATGTTAGGAAATAGGAATGATGCAATGAGAAGGTCTAACATACAGACAACTGGTTTCTAGAAGAAAAGAATGGAGAAGATGGAAAAAGATATTATTCAAAGATAAAGTACCTGAGAAATTTCCCAGAATTGATGAAAAATATGAATCCTTTGATTCAGAAATCAGAATGAATCCTAGGAATAAAAACAAATAAAAAAATAAAAATAAATTTACCCTACACTCTTTTTAGGGAAACTACAGGAGATCAAAGATAGGGAGACTATATTAAAAGTATCCAGGGGCTCCTGGGTGTCTCAGTCAGTTGAGCATCCAGCTCTTAATTTCAGCTTAGGTCATGGTCTCAAGGTTATGAGATGGAGCCTTGTGTTGCACTCCATGCTGGGCATGGAGCCTGCTTGGGATTCTCTCTCTCCCTCTCCCTCTGTTGCTCTCCCTCCCTGCTCTTGCTTTCTCTCAATAAAAAAAAAAGTATCTACGTATCCAGAGAGCAACTCAGATGAACAACCAATGACTGAAGGCAGTAGGTGAAATGGATAAACAAACATTGTACATCAATACATGAACTATTCAGAGCTAAAAAGAAATGAGCTATCAAGACATGAAAAGATGAGGAGGAAACTTAGAAACTTAAATGCATGTTACTAAGTGAAAGAAGCTAATCTTGAAAAGGCAGCATACCGTGTGATCTCAAGTACTATATGACATTCTGGAAAAATGCAAAAAAATTCTGCAAAACTGTGGAGATAGTTAAAAAGATCAGTGATTGGCAGGGGTTATTGGGGAGAGAAGAATGAATAGGTGGAGCACAGGAATTTTAGGAGTGAAACTATTCTGTATGATCCTATAATGGTGGATACATTTGTCCAAATCCATATAATGTACAATACCAAGAGTGAATCCTGATGAACTCTGAGTGATAATAATGTTAATATAGGTTCATTGATTGTAACAAATGTACCACTCTCATATGGGATGTTTGATAGAGTCAGTGTTTAGGTGTCAGGGGGTCTTTTAGGGTTCCCAGACCCAATGTGGAGGGGTTCCCCTCACAAAACACCAGGCAATACTTGGATATCAGCAGGGTGTCCAAAAGTTTAATTCAACTCTGACACTATCTACCCAGAGATAACATAAGATTCCACAGGTTAAAGGTTCAGTCCTACAAGATTCCCCCCACCTCCCACTTAAGACACGAGTTCCAAGTTCCAGGCTATTACCTGTGCTTCTAACCTTCTAGCTACAGACTGGAGATTCCAACAACCTCCTCCTTAGGTTGGATTAATTTGCTAAAGTGGCTCACAGAACTCAGGGAAATACTTACGTATGTCTTCCAATTTGCTAAAGGATATGATAAAGAAAAAGATACGAAAGGATATGAATCGACAGTCAGATGAAGAGATACATAGGGCAAGGTCCCCAAAAAAGGAGCTTCTGTCCTTGCAGAGGACATGCCCACATGCCATGGGGCCAGGCTTTCCCCAAATGTGAAAGCTCTTTGGAAAAAAAAGACCAAAAAGCTGTCCTCTTGGGTTTTTATGAAGTTTTCATTACATAATCATGATTGACAAAGTCATTGGCCATTGGCTGATTCAACCTCCAGCTCCTTCCTCCTCCCTGAAGGTCCAGGATGGGACTGAAAGTTCCAATCATTTAATCCCATGGTTTGTCCATGTAGCAATCAGACCTTCCCTAAGGTGGGGTCCAAAAGTCACCTTCAGTAATAAAATACCCATTTCACTTTTATGGCTCTGTAGCATTTTCAGGAACTGTGGAGGAAGACCAAATATATCTGAGAAATACATGACCAAATACATATTTCTTATAAATCATTATATCATAGGAGGTAAATAGGAGTTTTCTGTATTTTCCACTCAATTCTGCTATGAATCTAAGACTACTCTAAATCTTTATTTATTTATTTATTTATTTATTTTTTAAAGATTTTATTTATTTATTTGACAGAGAGAGACACAGTGAGAGAGGGAACACAAGCAGGGGGAGTAGAAGAGGGAGAAGCAGGTTTCCTGCAGAGCAGGGAGCCTGAT
>NW_027704028.1:0-14489 GCF_054177405.1 Leptonychotes weddellii | reverse complement strand
AAAAAAAATTCTGCCACTAATCGAAGGCATAATATATAAACCTGGATGGAACCTAGAGGGTAATGCTCAGTGAAATAAGTCAGTCAGAGAAAGACAAATACCATATGATTTCATGCATATGTGGAATTGAAGAAACAAATGAACAAAGAAAAAAAGAGACAAACAAAAATTAAATGCTCAAATACAGACCACAAACAGGCAGTTACCAGAGGGGGAAGTGGTGGGGGAATGGGGGAAACAGGATGAAGAGCATACTCATGGTGATGAGCACTTAGCAATACACAGAATTGTTGAATTCTGTACATAGAATATTGTACACCTGAACTAATATGACACTACGTTAATTATACTTCAATAATTAAAAAAAAAACAATAGCAAGTTGGAGCACCTGGGTGGCTCAGTGGGTTAAGCATCCAACTCTTGGTTTCAGCTCAGGTCATGATCTCAGGGTGAGAGATGGAGCCCCGTGTCAGGCTCTGTATTTAGCAGGGAATCTGTTTGGGATTCTCTCTGTCTCCCTCTGCCCCTCCTGCTCCCTCTCAAAAAACAAATAAACAAGCAAACAAAAAACCAATAGCAAGCACAGAAAAAACAGTTTGAAAAGTACCCATACTCTTCATGTTTTACCAATTTGCCCTGTTCAAATTTAGGCAAAAAATTTAAAAAATTTAAAGAATCAGAGTTGAGATGCAAATGAATATTTACAATTCAGAGTGTTAATTGCAGCATTATTTGTCATGGCCAAAGATGAAAACAACCAAAATACCCAACAGTGAGGGATTGGTTGCTCAAAGTGGCTGATAAGTTGAATAGAAATAAGAGGGAGAAAATGAGGAAGCATTGCTCCGATCCCTCATCATCTCTGTTGTCCCTTTTTAATTAGTTTGCCCCACCACTTTAACCATTGGGTTACCATGTTCCTTCTTCTTGTGGAAGCTACATGAGTGGTGTCTTGGGTCAGGTTCTCGAAAGACAGAGCCTGAGCAGCGATAGGTTCACATGGTTGAAGGAGAGGATGCTCCCAGGAGAAGGGGAGTGAAGGAAGCAGGATGGGGCAGGAGAACAAGCAGAGCAAGGACATCGTCTCCACTTTAGCCTGCTTCAGTCTGATCCCACCGGTTGCTCTGGAGCGGAAGACGCACCACAGAGTTGGTCCCTGCCTGAAGCGAGGGGGCCACTCTTCCATACTTCCTTGTCAGTCAATCATAGGATGAAGGATGGGTGAGTGGAGGCCGGTGGGAATCATTCCTCTTCTACCAGGAGTAATTCTCTGGAGCAGGGACAACTGTTAGCCATCAGTGGCCAACCCTGACAACTAGCCTGGTAAAGGAAATCCGGGCAGTGTCCACCACACTCAGGGACACATTGGATGTCCTGCTTCAGATCTCTGACTGTGAGCAGTGGTGAGTACTTGCACAGCATGGTGATTACCAGATTATTACCTCAGTAACCTGTGGAACTCTGCCGTCCACATCCCTGTGTGGTCACTGAATCATTAGGTATCTTGTTCATTAAACTATATCTCATGGGGAAAGAGTTCTGACAATTTGCTTCAGTGAAGTGCAAGTTTATGGATGTTGTCCACAGCCTGGAACCTGGTATTTTAAAAATACTTTCCATATATTTTGCAAACCTTCTACATAGCAAATAAAATGCAGATTGTCGGGGTACCTGGGTGGCTCAGCTGGTTAAGCATCTGCTTTGGCTCAGGTCATGATCCCAGGGTCCTGGGATCGAGTTCCACATTGGGCTCCTTGCTCATCGGGGAGTCTGCTTCTCCCTCTCCCTCTGCTGCTCCCTCTATTTGTGCTCTCTCTCTGTCAAGTAAATAAAATCTTTAAAAATAAAATAAAATGCAGGGCGCCTGGGAGGCTCAGTCGTTAAGCATCTGCCTTCGGCTCAGGTCATGATCCCAGGGTTCTGGGATCAAGTCCCGCATCGGGCTCCCTGCTCCACAGGAAGCCAGCTTCTCCCTCTCCCACTCCCCCTGCTTGTTGTTCCCTCTCTCGCTGTGTGTCTCTCTCTGTCAAATAAATAAAATCTTTAAAAAATAAAATAAAATGCAGATTGAACAGTAAGTAATGCAAAATGCAAGTGATGCCACTTGAAGGTTTGGGAAGGTGACAACATTTAAACAAATTGGTCAGTTTACAGAGACCAAAAAAATAGGATACAGGGCAAGACCGAGCTTGCAGCATTAGATTCTGGATTATGAACAAACACTCCTGTCTCCGTCAGAAGTCCAGAAGCCACCCAGGAAGGCTCTCTGAGAAGGAAACACAAGTCATACCAGCCTTCCAGCCACTCTCTAAAGGGAACACAGTATGTGAGGTCCTGAGGAAAAATGAGGCTCCCCAGGATGTCCTTGGCTTGGCTAGACAGGAATGAAGCTGCCAGAAGCCAAGGGGCAGCTTGTTGGCAGCTGACAAGGCCACCTCAGGCTGGTCCACTCCATCACATTAGTTTTAAGCCAAAACTGTACGCTCCAGTTCATGGTTATATGTACAGCCAAGGATAATTTCCTTCCTTACACAATGAGAAGGAATAAACAGTTTGAGTGAATCCTGCTCAGCCTTATCCAGATTCTTCTTTGCCAGCCCCAGAGCTGATCCACTGAAAAATATCTGGTTTGCACAACTGTCTGAGGTGCTTGAATAACAATCCACAATTCTTACAGTCAGAGCAGTCCAGCTTGGGTACTCTCTTTCTCTCTAGCTCCTTTCCCTAGCTGCCTATCTCAGCATTAACCCAACCTTCTCTAAAAAGGGAAGAACATTTCTCAAGGATTCTCTCACTGACCCAGGTCAGGAGCCCTTGAGCAGTGAGGTATGAGATGTCCATCAAAATTCTGTGTTTATTGACCACCTACTATGGTCCAGTTCTGAGTTGGACCCAAGGGTCACATAGATGAGTTAGACCTAGATCCTCAGGGCCTTCCCATCTAGTGAAGACAAAGACACAAAAACAACCAGTGTAGTGTCTGAATCTCAGGTGTGTTAGAATTCTACATTTTTCTTCTGTAACGCAAGGTTATTCTATTGCTAGCGCTCATTCTGCCCCAGCAACAGAAACATGGTTAACCTGGGGTTTGTTCCCCGCTGTTTTCCCTGCAGTGTGTCTCATTTCCAGGAGGTTAGCATATCGCCAAGGAAGGGAAACAGAGGGCCTTTGGTCACCAGCTAATCATAGTGGTTGGCACAACATCCTCTGCCTGTCTGGTGTTTGGCCTTTGGTCACTGGGGGCAGAGATGGTTTACAAGAGGAACAAGGGGCCATGTTCAAAAAATAACCATGACAGAGGGTGGAAGATGGAGCTGGGGGCAGATAACGACGGTAGTCAGGAAGATGAATTTGGTCCAGATTGGATAGTGATGGTGGAAGTCAGGAGGAGGGAAGAGAATGGAGAGGCGTTTGTGAGACAGAGTTTGTGGGGTGTGTGAGTGATGCAACATGGGGTAAAGGACAGGGTGACAGTGAGGATGACTCCCAGGCTTTGGCTTTGGGTGACTCTGTGGCTGGTGGTGCCACTCTCACCTGCAGGCTGCACGTGGAGCAGGGGTTGGTCTGGTGAGCTCAGGGACACCGGAAAGTCCTATGTGGACTGTGATATGCTGGGGAGGCAACTGGGTGCAGATGCCCCAAGGAGGTCTGAGCAGGGGGTCGCACCATGGGCGTGCCTGAACCCCAGTGACAGTTCTTGCGCATGTCCATGACAGGGCCACCCAGGCAGAATTCAGAGCCCACACAGAAAAGAGGCAGAGGACAGAGGCCTGCAGAGCAATGACATACAAGGGTGGACAGAGGAAATGAAAATGAGGAGGAGCTAGGAATGGGGTGAGGGGTGGCTGTCAGATGCATCCAAGGGACAGTTTCCAGAAGGGTCAATTGCTGCGGTGGGGCCTTGTCCAGGGATAACAGAAAAGAAGCCTTTGGCTTAGGCACCACCCTCTGCTGTGATAGTCTGCCACCATCGCTCACCCCCTAAGGAACCAAGGAGAGAGGTAGGAATGGAATGGAAAGCAACTCATTTCGTAGAAGCAACTGAGAGACTTGAATCCGATTTGTCTGAGTTGAGAGTGAACACACATTGAAAGAGACCATCTGACCAGGCTTGGCAGAGACACCAGAGTACGGTTTGATAGGGGTGCCTGGAGGCATGAGTGTGAAACAGATGACTTTTCAAAATCCTCTGCAGAACAATCTAGAATTACAACATGCCCAAGACTGGATAGTTATAAGATGGCAGAGTACAAAAGTTTTCGACCCCCTTTTCTCTTGGGAATCACCCAATGCACCAAGGAGAATGAGAGACCGAACATGAAGTCTATTTCTGACGGAAGTAGAGAGCATCTGTAAAGCTGAACCACCCTATATGAGGAAGAGTGGCCAAACGCAGAGAAAATTAAACAGAGTTCTAGAAGATGCTGAAAATAAAAGTGTGTGGTGAACCCTGAGGGACGAAATTAACAATCTTTTCTTTGGATCGGGAGCTGGCTGGAGAACTTCCCTGTGTTTTGCAGAATGACAAAGGTAACAGGGCCAAATATCCTGAAGTGGAAATTCTATGGGTAACATTCTCTGATTACAATGCAGTTAAACTAGAAATGAACGACAAAGGCTTTGAAAACACTACATCTCAGAATCTATGGGCTACAGCTAAAGAGTTCTTAGAAAGAAAGAAAATTCATAATCTTAAGCACTTACATTGTAAATAAGAAAGGAGGAAGAGAAATGAATCACACACACACACTCTCAAGGGGTTAAAAAATAAGCCTAAGTAAAGCAAAAGGAAACAACTAATGAATAAAAACAGAAATCAATTAATTATATAGTAGGAAATAGGAAAAACTAAAGAGATATATGAATAAGAGAAAGAGACAGGGTGCCTGGGTGGCTCAGTGGGTTGAACATCTGACTCTTGGTTCCAGCTCAGGTCATGATCTCAGGGTCGTGAGATCGAGCCCCACCATGGCTCCATGCTCATTACAGAGTCTGCTTGGGATTCTCGCTCTCCCTTTGCCCCTCCCCCTGCTCACTCTCTTAATTAATTAATTTTAAACATCTTTTTTTATTCTTTGAAAGATTTTATTTATTTATTTGAGAGCGAGAGAGAGAGAGTGAGAGCACAAGCAGAGGAGAGAGGAAGAGGGAGAGGGAGAAGCAGACTCCCCCCCTGAGCAGAGACACCAATATGGGGCTCAATCCCAGGACCCTGGGATCATGACCTGAGCCAAAGGCAGACACTTAACCATCTGAGCCACCCTGGCACCCCGAAAAAATCTTTTTTTAAAAAAAGAGAAAGAGACAGACATTTGTTTTGGGGGGAGGAAAAACACCTCCAATACAACAGAAAATAACACACTAAGTTAAGGGATAAATGCACAAAGCATAAAAAATGAAAAATGAAAAAATACCCAGATATTATAGAGTATATTAAAAGAATCATAGGAAACTACTTTGATCAATTTTCTTCAAATATTTTTAAAACGTAAACATGAAATCATTTGAAAATCTGAATGGAGGATTGTCCAATGAGACATAAATTTCTAAAACTGAACCCCAAAGAGACAGACAATTTAAACAGACCAATTACTCGTCGGGGGGAGAAAAAAATAGAAAAAAAACTTGTCAAATAGCTACCCATCACAAAAACACCAACTCCAGATAGTTTTACAGGGAAAACCTACCAAAACTTTAGGAATAGCAAAACCAGTGTTATTTAAATTGTTGCAGAATATAGAAAAAGAAATAAAGATTCCAAATTCTTTTTATGAAATCACAACACTGGTACCAAAAACCCAACTACGATAACACAAAAAAGAAAACCACAGACCAATCAATCTCACTTACAACTATTGACATAAATACCTAACATAAAATATTAGCAAATAGAATCCAGAAATCAGTTAGGGAACTTACATAACATGATGAATTGGAAGGGGAAAAGACAGCTCTATATTATAAAACATATAAATACAATTAATCAAATCAATCAGCCAAATCGAAAAGTCATAAGGTATCCATCCACATAAAGGCTGAAAAATGATCATGTAGGGTTCACATCCAGTCATGCAGGTGAAGGGGATTAAAAGGTACAAACTTCCGGGGTGCCTGGGTGGCTCAGTTGGTTAAGCAACTGCCTTCGGCTCAGGTCATGACCCTGGAGTCCTGGGATCGAGTCCTGCATCGGGCTCCCTGCTCAACAGGGAGCCTGCTTCTCCCTCTGACCCTCCCCCCTCTCATGTGCTCTCTGTCTCTCTCATTCTCTCTCTCTCAAATAAATAAATAAATCTTTTTAAAAAAAAGGTACAAACTTCCCATTATAAAATAAATAAGTCACAGAGATGAAAAGTACAGCATAGGGAATATAGTCAATAATGTCATAATATTGTATGGTGACTACATTTACCGTGGTGAGCATCGAGTAATGTATGGAATTGTCAAATCACTATGGTGTACACTGAAACTAACATAGCATTGACTATCAACTGTATGTCAATAATAATAAAATAAATAAAAACAAATAGATATCTATGCCTTGCATATACGGGGCAATTAAAAACCAAACGAAATGAAACAAAAAATTCACATCCATTCTTGATTTCAGTTCAAGTGACCAATCGTCCTGATTTGTCTGGGAATGAGGAGTTTCCCAGAATGCTGGGCCTTCAGTGCCAAAACTGAGAAGTCCCAGGTAAAAGGGGCAAGTTGGATGCACTAATTTCCTTAGAATAGATGAATTCTTCTTTAACAACAGAGATAGGGACAAACATGGCTACTGATGGACATACATCTCAATCCAAAAGGCAGCATGAGTGAAACACTACAAATATTATCAATAAAGTTGGGAGCAGGTCAATGCCATTCCCTGCTACCACACTACTTAATGTTGTGTTATGGAGGTACTAGCCATATAATTACTTAAAAGAGGTAGAAATAAATGAAATCAAAGGTATAAAAAATTAGAAATGAGGGGGAAAATTACCATTATCTGTAGACAATACGATTGTACACCTGCCAAGCCTAAGAGAATGAGCTAAATAATGATTTCAGTGAAAAACAGGAAAGGTGATTGCATGTATTTAATGATGCAAAAAATAGACAGTATTCTTATAGAAAAACAGCACGTTGTTAGAAAATACCAAGAAAAAAGGCCACCCTTCACAAGAGCAACAAAAATACAAAATATCGAGAAATAAAGTGGGACAGAATTGATTCAAATTAACAAGAACTATGCAAGCTGTATGAAGGAAATTTAAACTGAGGTAAGTATGGAAAAGTTGAAGAAATGAATATGCATACCCCGTCCTGGTATGGGAAGACTGTCAATTCTTCCCAAAGTAATCTATATCTGTAATGTAATGTGATAAGAATAAAAATGCCGACAGGATACTTTTTTAGAACGAGACAAACTGAATTTTGAAATGTCTCTTGAGAAGCTGGAGATTAGGGCTTTGCACAGCACAACACAGCAGAACTTCCAAAAAATAATTGTTATTCATCTCTCCCCAAAGCTACCCAAGCGGGCACCTGTTTCCCTTCTCTTTCCTCCTTTCCTCTCTCTGCCTCTGCCCACTCCCCCGCCTCCTGGCTCCTGCAAGTTTCCTCATCTTCTCAGATTATCCCTCCCAGTCTCATCCTTTCCTACTTAAAGGAAGTTGACCTGCTTAAAATTCCATTCCTCTCTTATTCAGCACCCTCCCCCATCACAACAGAAGGCACTGGAAGACACATAACCACCTCAGCCCCAACAGCTCCTTAGAAAGGAGCCGGGAGGAAACTAAGGAGCAGGGGATCGGGGAAAAGGAAGAGAGGAAAGCAGGGAAGAATTGCAGATAATCCCCCACCCCACCTTTGACTACAGCAAAACGCATTTTTCTATGACAGTTTAGTAAGTAACGTGTATTAATTAGCTTCACAAATAGCAAGCATTATACAGATGGTAATCATAGCCATTATTTATGAGCTAGTCAACAGAAATGAACAATCGTGTGTGTAGAAGCTACCATTTATAAAGCACTACAACAAAACTGTAATGTGGTGGGACAGGTTAATATTATTCCCATTTTGCAGATAAGGAACTGAAGCCTTAAAAGATAAATGACTTACTAGTAGACATATTACAGAGTCTGTACAAGTCTATAGACTATAGGAGGTATTCTGAAAATGAGGCTCAGATTTTTTTTTTTTTTAATTTATTTTAGGGAGAGAGAGAGAGTGAGCAGGGAAGAGGCAGAGGAAAAGGGAGAGAGAGAGAATCTCAGGCAGACTCCGTGCTGAGCACGGAGCCCAATGCCAGGCTCGATCCCACGACCCATGAGATCAGGACCTGAGTGGGAAGCTTAACCAACTGAGCCACCAAGGTGCCCCTCTCAGATTTTTTAAATCATCGGCAAACTATTTAAGACTGAATCACTCCTAAGGAGAACCCTCTTACACTGTTGGTGGGAATGCAAGTTGGTACAGCCACTTTGGAAAACAGTGTGGAGGTACCTCAAAAAATTAAAAATAGAGCTACCCTATGACCCAGCAATTGCGCTACTGGGTATTTACCCCAAAGACACAGATGTAGTGAAAAGAAGGGCCATATGCACCCCAATGTTCATAGCAGCAATGTCCGCAATAGCCAAACTGTGGAAAGAGCCGAGATGCCCTTCAACAGATGAATGGATAAAGAAGATGTGGCCCATATATACAATGGAATATTACTCAGCCATCAGAAAGGATGAATACCCAACTTTTACATTAACATGGATGGGACTGGAGGAGATATGCTAAGTGAAGTAAGTAGAGAAAGAAAATTATCATATGGTTTCACTTATTCGTGGAACATAAGGAATAGCATGGAGGACATTAGGAGAAGGAAGGGAAAAATGAGGGGGGGAATCGGAGGGAGAGACGAACCATGAGAGACTATGGACTCCGAGAAACAAACTGAGGGTTCTAGAGGGGAGGGGGATGGGGGGATGGGTTAGCCCGGTGATGGGCATTAAGGAGGGCACGTACTGCATGGAGCAGTACGTGTTATATGAAAACAATGAATCGTGGAACACTACATCAAAAACTAATGATGTATTGTATGGAGACTAACATAACATAATAAAATAAAATTTAAAAATAAAAATAAAAATAAATAAATAAATCTTAAAAAAAAGACTGAATCACTCCTTTTGTATATTAATCAGCATTGGATAAAATGAATCTAATATTTATGTATATGAGTGTACATATGTTACATTAAAGTCCCCCATGGGAGAAGAAAGGGCTAGAAATAAAATAGGAATCTTCCAAGAGAAATTAATGTAAATAGATACAGATCTTTTCTCTCCATGTTGGTTTGCTGTGGCCACAGAGAACTCAGAGCCTCTGCCTGAATCTAATTAGAAACTTTTCACCTGGAGATGCTGGAGGTGCAAATTTCAAAAGCCGTGGACCTAGAGTCCTTCAGTTTTTTGTCAGGGCTAACATTTTTTCACATCTTTCACCTTTCTTTTGAAAACTGCAAGCATGTCTAAAAAATTGGCCATCTTTAAGGTACATGTCATCTCTAAGTTAGTTAGTTCCAGTGAGTGATAATAGCCATATTCCAAAACTCCACATTTCCATCAATATATCTGTCCAGATTTGCTAGGTCATGCTGTGGCAACAGATAAGGTCAAAATCTCTACGGCTTAAAACAACAAAGTTTCTTTCTCACACCTACAATGCCTTACATGTGCTCTGACCATAGTTTTGCTCCCCGCAATCACTCAGGAACCCAGGCTGATAGAGGCCCCATCTCAATTTCCATTTCTATGATTTTAAGGACACGGGAACATAAACATGCAACTCACACACTGGCTCTTGAAGCTTCTGCTCA
Organism: Leptonychotes weddellii; assembly: GCF_054177405.1. Taxonomy (NCBI): domain Eukaryota; kingdom Metazoa; phylum Chordata; class Mammalia; order Carnivora; family Phocidae; genus Leptonychotes; species Leptonychotes weddellii. The sequence goes on along the minus strand of NW_027704028.1, from coordinate 4,629 downwards.
GAAGTGACACACATCACTTTCTCCCAACTCAATCACACAGGCCTGCCTGAGTACAACAGACTGGGGATACATGCTTCTCCCCAAGGGACGAGCACTGGATGTTTTTGGAATTTGAAGACAGTCCATCACAATCCCATTTGTCCTTCAGGTCATGGTCATGTGAAAAGCCAGACTGGGCTATGCAAGAGAACCTTGCTAAGTGGACCACCAAAGAGCAAACCCAGTGCCCTGACCTCGTTGGCGCTTGGATTTCTAATCAGGTGAAAGTGAGTAGGCATACTGGTTCTAATTAAGAACTTCTGACCTCTTACAAAGGAGGTGAGGGGAGGCAAATATGTGAGAAGGGTTCAATATTGCAGGCAGAACTCAAACAAAGACCTTATTTTGGTATGAAAGGCCGTGTTTTGTGAAGGAGGAAGAAGCAAATGAATATATTGTGTCATTACATTTCTCAAACTTCCAGATATAAATGAGTGGGCCAAGTCTAAATATCTCAAAAATGCCTTGCCTGCAGATGCATAAACATTCATAGTCTGTTTATTCACTCAGCCAAGTCAAATTATAAAAATGATTATGGCCCTTGAAGCTTAGCTTTTTATTTTAAAACTTTAGTCTACTGATGCTAATCCAGTCCCACATTCAAGATTCTGTTCAAAGTTAATCTTTGAGAAACCATCCAACCAACCTTACATTCTGAAACGTCATCTACTCTGCCCATTGCCCTCTAGGTCTAAGTATATTTTATTCTGTTTCTATATATTGTGTTCTTAATTTCTCAAATTCTTTGTTACAAGCTTGCATATATAAAATAATTTGCTTCTCTCTTCGTTGAGTTCATTGAGTTTCATGTGTATTAAACACAGAGATTTAGAAAGATTAGGAGATGGGGGGAGACAGGCAACTACAAGCTAAATGTTTATATCCTTTCAGCAGCAAATAGAAACCTTGCCTCAAGCTGAATTAAGTAACGAGGAAATGTATTATAACCCTATACTTATAACTATATAGACCTTTAATATAACTATAGAATCTAGAGGTAGGATGAGCTTCAAGTTTAATCAAATCAGAGGTCCAATGAGGTCATGAAGAATACAAATGCTTTCAGGGCACCTGGGTGGCTCAGTTGGTTAATCATGACCTGATTTCAGCTCAGGTCATGATATCAAGGTTGTGAGATCAAGCCCCACATCGGGCTCAGTGTGGAGCCTGCTTAAGGTTCTCTCTCTCCCTCTCCCTCTGCCCACCACCCCCTACTTGTGCACTCTCTCTCTAAAAAAAAGAAAAAGAAAAAGAATGCAAATGCTTTCTGTCACTCCACTCTGCCATCCTTGGTGGTTGGCATCATTCTCAGGCTAATGGAAAGATGGCTACCCTCTCCTCTTATAGTTCTTTAAAGATCAGTGAAATTGTTCCTGGAAGCCCTGTAGTGCACTGACCCTCACCCTTCACTGGCCATAATCATCCATTCCTGAATCAATAATGGTTAAGGGAAAAGGAATTACCACCGGTGACCTAAAATGGATGGTGAATATCCAATTGCAATGTCCACCACAATGCATAACCCACAGTAAGGTTCTACTTCAAGTCATTTCCCTTCTGTATGCCTCAGTTTCCTTGTCTGTGACACCAGATGGTTTCTGAATTGCACTCTGACTCTAACATTCAGTGACTCATGAGTCTTGGAGAGAAACAATGTGGGATGAAAATAACAATCTCTCTGACACGCAAATTTATCATCTGTAAAATGGGGTGATAATGCCTGCCTCACAGAGTTAACAGAATCTATCGAGGTAATACAATTAAAGAGTCTAGCACTACGCCTATCACACTGTGGTTACTCAACAAATGACATAACGATATTGATAATGATTTTGTTTAGTATGTAGAGAAAATGCTGATATTCCTAAGAAAACTTAGGAACCAATAGAGAACAAGGGGTTACTTTTCCAAAGAAAACAAATTAATTCTGAGTTGGTTTGGTTTGGTTTGGTTTTGGTAGCCCTTTAAGTTAATTATTTTAAAATCATCTTTTGAACTGAAAATAGCTTCATCATTTTCAAGACATATTTCTAATTAGGATTGCTATGCCCTTGTCACCATTAACTATTTGCATCTGAACAGGACACATATCATTTAAATTCCAGATGCTGACTGTATAATTTATCTTTCTATGGGCACAGGCATGTTTCCTTATTGTTCAGTTCTGCTCCGCCTGCATTACACAAATCACCCATGCGTAAAATGATTAACACTTAAACAAATAATTTTCAACTCTGTCTTCATGCCATCTTTGGGCTGGGATGCAACGGCCAGTGGTTCAAATAACCAAAATAATCCACTATACTCGCTGTACTCTAACAAAAAGTTCTTTGCCCCTTTACACGTGGGGAGCAGGGAATGTTTTACTCAAGAGTAGGGAGCAATCACATTTATTAACTCCTGTTGGGACACACCACCATTTTGGTAAGAACCATTTATATAGCAATGTGGGGTCCACCCCTTTTGAAGAGGAAATGCCAATGTCAAATGACTTCTGACTGACCAAAGACAAAATAAATAGACCACTTCACCCACTGAAAGATACTTGGCTCATTTAGGCTGTGAAAACTTCAGTGATTTTTAAAAGTGGAAAACGAGGTCTTCTCTGTTGGAGGATTCTATTATCACCTTAACTCAATCCCAGTGGATTTAAATAATTCAGGTCAGACTTCCATAATCACTACCATGTGAACGGCACAGACCCTAATTGTGAGAAGAGTTAAAGAAAAGGTATTTGCTAATGGCCTGGGTTATCAATATAGAGTCTCCAAAAGACCTGCCAGGTAGTCTGCCTCCCCAGAGAACTAAAAGCAGCAAAATTTCCTGGCCTTACACTAAGCCATTCTGGGACTGGACATCCCTTCTCTTTCCTCATCAACTTCATTGAGGAATATTTAGGCACATACTTCTTTTTCTCAGTGTGAAACAATTCTGGGACAGGGCAAAAAAATTTAACTTAATTACCTGATCCAGGAAATACTTACACCTAGGAGATAATACTGTGAAACAAATCATTTACTATTGAAAACTTAGAGCTGACACCCAATATACACACCGCAAGACCCTCTCCTCTATGTTATGGAAAATACTATGTCATAAACTCTGCCAGATACCAGTTAGTTCTTTGCCTTGTAAGCTCTCCTTAAAGTCATCCAACCCAGGTCCTAAACCCAGTAAATATCCTCCCTGACTTCTTCTTCTGCAATATTACTAAGATTCGGCCAAGGCAGTGTTCACCCTAACTGCAATAAATCTAATACACTTAGTTTTCTTTGGCCAACAGTCTTTTCTAGTGGTCTTTCTGGGGTGTTGATAGCCCACAATTCTTTCCTACAGAAAAAGCTCTCAGAGTACACCACAGAGATGGATAAAACATTTCCAATCTTCCTTTCCAATAAACCTCCATTTCCTGGTCAATCATAATAAATACATAGTTACTATTTTCTACCCATTGGGCTCAACATCAGGGACTATATCAAAGTGTCAAATATAGAACATGTCCATATGGGCCTATGGCTAGCTTGGCCTCAGATCAAGGACTGAGCAGTCAGTACTTGCTTGATATAGGACGACTGGTACCAACATTAATGCCAGGAGGCCTCAGAGGAGAGAGAATCCCTGAAGTCTGGGAGGATAAGCTGCTGAACCATCGCCTACACTTTCTCTCCCCCTCAGAGCCTCCCAGGATGTTTCTCCTCAGCTCTACTCCAGAGCCTTGACTGAAGCAAAAACGGGACTGTTCATAATTCATGAATAGACTTGATGAGTTTACTTCTCATTCAAACTGCAGAAGACAATAAAAGATGTTTGACGGAAAATCCAATTAAGTATTCAAAGGATTACAAGGGCCAGGAGAGACCTGAATAGCTATTCCTCGGTCCTTCCTTGTTGCCATTTAAAATTCTGCTCAATGGCATGCAATAGCTATTTATTCTTTTGAATGTTTATTTCCTCAAATGCCAAGGCATCATCAAAGACTTTCCATGTGGCATGCAGAAATCCCTTTGAATGTAACTTCTGTATTTATTCTCAAAAAGCTACCAACAATTAAAAATCTCCACAATTTCATTGGTATAAAATACAAAATGTCAAAAGCAGATCCAGACACACTTCCAGACTCTTCTTCTCTAAGCTTGTAACTGAAAGGACAAAGCAATTAAATAAAACTAAACACAGTAGCCGAGTGTAAAAACGATCCTATACCTTGCTGCTCTTTAAGGTTCCACCTACTGTCACCACCAAGTCCTAGGTACCTTTCTCCCATTGCCTCACCCTTGTTGATTTGTACTATTTAGCAGTTAGATTTGGAGACCAGTCCTTGGAGTTGAATCCTTGACTTAGCTCTGCCACTTACCAATGATATGAATTGAAAGAAACTACATAGCCCTTCTGTGCCTATTTCCTCATCCACAATAATGAGGCTACTAATTATGACTACTTCATGGACTGTAGAAAATATTAAATTGTAGTAATAATTTAACAATGCATGTACAGTGTTCATGCAAGTCAGGATGTGACTGGTTATGCTTCAGTAATAGACACTCCCAAAATCTTAACCCAGCAAAAGTTTATTTTTTATTCATGCTGCTT
>NW_027704027.1:0-340 GCF_054177405.1 Leptonychotes weddellii | reverse complement strand
TACCACCTGAGCCCGGAGCCCACACTTTCCTCTCTGCACACAGCCAAGTAGCCCAGTGCAGGCCCTTCACTCTCTCAAGTCCTCTGCAGAGAATGGGTGTGTCTCTAGAGCAGCAAGATTTTATTTTATTTTATTTATTTATTTTTTTTTTTAAATTTTATTTATTTATTTATTTGAGACAGAGAGAATGAGAGAGAGAGAGCACATGAGAGGGGGGAGGGTCAGAGGCAGAAGCAGGCTCCCTGCCGAGCAGGGAGCCCGATGCGGGACTCGATCCCGGGACTCCGGGATCATGACCTGAGCCGAAGGCAGTCGCTTAACCAACTGAGCCACCCAGGCG
>NW_027704026.1:0-340 GCF_054177405.1 Leptonychotes weddellii | reverse complement strand
GTTAGGAAAAGCAACCAGGCCCCTGCATCCTACATGTTCCTTATGTTACAATGCATTCACTGTCTTGCTGTATAGCCAATTTCATAACATCAAGAAGTAAAAAGAAAAGACAAAGAAAGATGAAATTATTGCAAAGGTGATGATGGCACATGACAATACCTCCCATTATGAAATCGTCCATGGTTCATAGAATATCATGATCTTTGTGGATTTAATAAGATCATGAGAATCCAGGTGTGCCATGAACCATAAAGCAAGAGCAACTCCCAGGAACTATTCCTATGACAGAGCTTGAGCTATAGACGCAACATTAGGAGAAGGAAGGGAAAAATGAAGGGGG
>NW_027704025.1:0-340 GCF_054177405.1 Leptonychotes weddellii | reverse complement strand
TTTCTGATTTGTTTAGAGTATATTTTCTGGGGACGTGGTTACTCTGCTAGCATTTTGTGTGGCTATTTTATAGGTCCTTAGTATTTCCATATGAATTTTAGAATCAGATTATCAAATTTTATTATTTACTTATTTTTCTATATTCTTCATAAGTTATTAAAATGCCCGCTGGGTTTATGATTGTGATTGCATTAAATCTGTAGATCATTTGGGCAAACAGATGTGTTTATAATTATTGAGTCTTGTCGTCCATGCACGTGCTACATACGTACTTTCTACTTGGCAGTAGGCTTGGCTCTTAGAGGATGTAATACATATAAGGTGCTTAGCACATCTAGCC
>NW_027704024.1:0-340 GCF_054177405.1 Leptonychotes weddellii | reverse complement strand
CCTGGGGCTTCCTCTTATAATCTGTTAATGGAGAAGAAATTCTATCAAGTCAACCACATCTTCACCCCACATAAAGGAAGAAGAGTCAGAATTGTGTGGTCTTAGAATCTGTGGGATCCCTCTCACTCTTAAGAGCTTTTCCTGTATCTTCACTTAATAAACTTCTATCGCTTTACTCACCAAAAAAAAAAAAAAAAAAAAGAACCTGCAAGTTTACTCATGACCCGTATTTCAGGAGAAACAAACTCACTCCTCCAAATGTATAAGTTCCATCTTGCTCCATGCTGAGAATTCATGGAACAGAGGAGATCTGAGAAGGCACAGTAAATGTGAGGAACCT
>NW_027704023.1:0-340 GCF_054177405.1 Leptonychotes weddellii | reverse complement strand
GGTGGCTCAGTCGGTTAAGCGACTGCCTTCGGCTCAGGTCATGATCCTGGAGTCCCGGGATCGAGTCCCGCATCGGGCTCCCTGCTCGGCAGGGAGTCTGCTTCTCCCTCTGACCCTCCTCCCTCTCATGCTCTCTGTCTCTCATTCTCTCTGTCTCAAATAAATAAATAAAATCTTTAAAAAAAAAAAAAAAAGAAATCTTTAAAAAAAAAAGAGTTTCATGGGATGCCTGAGTGGCTCAGTCAGTTAAGCGTCTGCCTTTGGCTCAGGTCATGATCCCAGGGTCCTGTGATCAAGTCCCGTATCGGGCTCCTTGCTCAGCAGGGAGCCTGCTTTTCCC
>NW_027704022.1:0-340 GCF_054177405.1 Leptonychotes weddellii | reverse complement strand
GTTAAGCGTCTGCCTTCAGCTCAGGTCATGATCTCAGGGTCCTGGGATAGAGTCCCGCATCGGGCTCTCTGTGGAGAGCCTGTTTCTCCCTCTCCCCCTGCTCTTCTCTCTCTCTCTCTCTGTCAAATAAATAAAATCTTAAAAAAAAAAAAAAAAAAGGTAATGAAGGAAATAGGTTAAAAGACTGATCCAATATTACCAACACAGCTTGTTCGTGGCAGTCAGAACAGAGTTGGGCTTTTTCCTGGACTCTGTCAACAGGAGTATCACATAATATCAAATAATGATAATAGCAGCATGTGATCATTTGAATTCTGTAGTATTATCTTTTCCCAGAGTG
>NW_027704021.1:0-340 GCF_054177405.1 Leptonychotes weddellii | reverse complement strand
CAAGATTACACTAGTCTTTTTTTTTAATTTTAGTATGTTATGTTAATCACCATACATTACATCATTAGTTTTTTTTTTATTCTGTTAATCCCCATACATTACATCATTAGTTTTAGATGTAGTGTTCCATGATTCATTGTTTGCATATAACACCCAGTGCTCCATTCAATATGTGCCCTCTTTAATACCCACCACCAGGCTAACCCATCCCCCCACTCCCTCCCCTCTAGAACTCTCAGTTTGTTTCTCAGAGATAGTAGTCTCTCGTGGTTTGTCTCCCTCTCCGATTTCCCCCCCTTCATTCTTCCCCTCCTGGTATCTTCTTCTTTTTTTTTTTTTT
>NW_027704020.1:0-340 GCF_054177405.1 Leptonychotes weddellii | reverse complement strand
TTTTAAGTGGCAATTCTATCCCAATAAAACTGGAAAAAAAATTAAAAATAAACAAAACCTATTCTTACAGCTTATGGTGTATAAGGCTAGAGAAGAGGGGCTTGGGAGCTCTACAGAGATAAAGAGATCTAAGCTCTGCTTTGCTTCCTGTTAGCTGTGTGACCCAGTACTGCCAGTCAGAAAATTAGTCAAACTGCTTATGAGTTAACCCGCAAGTGGTAGCTGTACTGAGTGTTTCACTTTTCCCGCGGTCACTCTGACACCTTGCATGCACAGCCTTTATTTTTGCATATTCTGTACATTTCGACCCCACTCCCATAGAGTGGAACTACTCTTCTCT
>NW_027704019.1:0-340 GCF_054177405.1 Leptonychotes weddellii | reverse complement strand
TGAAATATATTTTCATTTCTTTTTCAGAAATTTAACACCATTCATGATCCTTTACTGCTCCATATTAATTTCAGAATCAATTTATAAACTTCATTAAAAACACGATAGGGATTTTGCGTAGAAGTTCACTGAATTTATAGGTTTATAGATCAGATATGATACATTCATAGTGTATCATATGTCCCATCATGAGCATGGCATATTTCCTTATTTTTCTCAAAATTTGTTTTAAGTCTTCTAATAGCCCTTATAATTGGTATAAACATATACCAAGTACTATGTACATATAGGAAATATTTTTAACTACCTTGGAGACATTAAATTTTGTTTTGTTTTGTTT
>NW_027704018.1:0-6208 GCF_054177405.1 Leptonychotes weddellii | reverse complement strand
TTTTTTTTTTTATTCTTATGTTAATCCCCATACATTACATCATTAGTTCTAGATGAAGTGTTCCATGATTCATTGTTTGTGCATAACACCCAGTGCTCCATGCAGAACGTGCCCTCCTCAATACCCACCACCAGGCCAACCCATCCTCCCACCACCCTCCCCTCTAGAACCCTCAGTTTGTTTTTCAGAGTCCATCGTCTCTCATGGTTAGTCCACCCCTCCGATTTCCCCCGCTTCATTCTTCCCCTCCCGCTACCTTCTTCTTCTTCTTTTTTTCTTAACATATATTGCATTATTTGTTTCAGAGGTACAGATCTGAGATTCAACAGTCTTGCACAATTCACAGCGCTTATCTGGTCCTTCATTTTAGTGGAAGAGTTGTGGAATCCCTCAATAAAACATGACTTTAATTATTTTTAGGAGTCATACAATACTTATTTGTTTAAAGCATGCTACATTGATATAATGAATAATGTGCGGCTATGAAGAGTGTAGAACAATATGCTCTCATAAGGAAAGGTATCTACGATATTTTATTAAATACAAAAGCAATTTTGAGTACATTGTATTTTGCTATGGTACTGATTTGCAAATAAATTAATATAATAATGAAACTTGTCACCATGTCTTTCATCCCTGCGTTTACCAGTCGATGCTCAACGTATAAAAATATCTGATCTTGTCACCCACCTACTTACAACGCTGCAGTGACTTCTCCTTTTTAGGATAATGAAGATAATACTTGTCATAATCTGTGCTTCCCTATGTGATCTGGCTCCTATCCAGCCCTCCAGACTCATTGCACAACATAACTTCTCTTTCTGTGTGCATTGCAACGACCCCGTTCTTTCTCTATATACCATGTGTCCCCTGCTGTACTAGGGATCCAGGATTCACCTATTCACGCTTCAGATCTCAGGCAACTTTCCTTCTTCAAAAACTAAGTAAGTGATTATCTGTTCCTCACATTACATCAAATTCCCACCTTAGATACTTTCATAGATCACTGATCTCCCCATTATACTCTTATCAATGCTGTCCTTTAATATAGCATGTGATTGTTTGATACACGTCTGTCAGACACACCCTGAAGGGAAAATCTCCTATCTGCTATTATTCCTTATTTTATCATCACTCCCTAACACAGGATCTGGCACACCATATTAGGGACAAAGTTAATATGTGGTTGATGATTGAGAGTTGTATTTATCTGATGATGTATTTACCAATTACATAAGAGTGTTCTCTTTGGGGGATCGGTTAGTGGAGGGCCCTACTTTCCTTTTATAGTAGTGCACATTTTGACTGTTTTTACAAAGAACATGAATTTACTCTTACCATTAGAAAAATAAAAATATCACAAGGATTTTTTTGTAAGAAAGCCTGCCGGTCTGTAAGCTCCATGAATGTAAGGACTATTTCTGACTCTCTTAGGAATAGTGTCTGTCAGAGATGTGTAGTTGGAATGAATGAACATGACACGTTATGCCTTCCATGGATATCCTGAAATATAGTATTTCAACTAGACAACCAGGAGTTTTCTATTCATGTTCCATCAGCAAATATAGCAAAAAGCATAGCAGCTTCACTGCCAATATCTATAATTACAGCAGTCCTTGTGGTAAAATTAAAATTAAAAGATCATCATATAAGCACAGTTCATCTCTTGATTTAATATTTCTCTATTTAATCCATTGATTCACTGTTGCTCTTTTCATGTGTGTATATCATATTAGTTTTTTCTGATTCTCACAGAGAGTAACTAAAACACATTTTAAAAAATTCTGAATATGCTTTATAAAGTTATATCTCAGAAGGATATAGTAAAGTAAATATTAGGAATTATGGCTTAGGGCAATTTAAAATTATTGGCATGCTATTGACTTGTAGATCACTCCTTATAAGTGTTCATCCAGAATCTCAGTGGCTTGATGTAGTTCTCCCTAAATTGGCTATTTGCAACAGATAAACATTTGAAATTGAAAGAGAGGAGCACTGTGTCTTCTAGATATACCCCTGGGAAGCTTGCAGTCTCATAGTAATGATTGAACAAAAGAAAGAAGATATCAGAATGCAGGGTTTATAATTACTAAAGCACTAAAGTTAATTTTAAAGCATTTATGTTTGCAAGAAAGTCATCATTGCAGTCATTTTAAAACATCTACCCTTGAATAAGTTTAAATTACTAAAATCTCATTTACCACTAAGGAAAAGTAAAAAGGTGGTTAAGCCCTGGCTCAAATTATCTTTCAGTTGCTTAAATAATCCTGACTCACACTGATTCCTGATTTGTACTGATACAATATAAAACTGTATGTGTGTGTGTGTGTGTGTGTGTACAAAATAGCTGATACACAGTTTACAGAATTAATTGTTGTACAAGGTCTATAGGATCTAAAAAGCATTACTAAATGTCGTAAGTGGAAGAGGGTGGGGCTGTCATTCAGGGGAAAATGCATGGGTTTTAGTGCTTAAGGAGGAAAATAGATCTTAGCTAATAAGGAAGACAGAGTTAAGGGGGAAATTTCTGAATGATCTGGACATGCACAAATGGGAGGTGGACAGAGTGCTGTTATGGGCTGTAGGTAGACCACCAGACAAAGCATTTTAGGAGACACAGCAGAAAAGCTCACAGGAAAAATAAGGGGCTTGGAACATATGGTTTTCTGAATCAGAGTAAAACGTAACACAAGAGGCAGAGGGACAGAGAAGAGGAAGATTACAAATTAGGATAGACTGCCAGCAGGGTAGAAGGTCAACACTACCTGACTCCAGTGTCTCTCTGGAGGAAACAGAGGTGTCTCTCTGAACAACCAGTTAAATCTTGGCTAAATTATCATGCAGTTGTTTATAAAAGCAAATGATTATAATTTTTAATAATTCCTGATGTAAACTAAGGAATGTGTGTGTGTGTATATATATATATATATATATATATATATATATATATATATATAATCATTGATGGCATATACCCCTTTTTTCTCTCTGATGCATCTGCCTTCCCTATGGATAGTTGTGGTGGTTCAAGAACTAGCATTTCAACTCAATACATCCTTGTTTTATTGAAGAGATACAGGAGCAAAAACATATGGCCACAGCTATAACTCACTAAAAATCTGTGGATCAGCTATCATTTTTATAGGCAAGTCTTGGATAGAGAGCACTGGAGACCATTTGAGCATCATCCATGGATGCAATGACTATCATGAAGAATTGGTGCCTCAGGAGTATTTGTTACTTAATTGGTCCCATAATTCATCTTCTCATTTTATCACACATATGCACTCCTTACTATCTGTGTAACATGTTTCACTAGCTACTTGTTTATTTATTCTCAAATGGTTACAAACCTAATGGATTTTATCCATCCTACTTGATTTACTTGTTCTTTATAGCTGAAGTAAATATTTTTTTTTTCTCCCCCAGGCGCCCTGAAGTGAATATTCTTAAGTGACATGGTAAACCCACATCACATGTAACATTATAAACTACAAAGGAAGAATGGAAATAGAGAATGAACTAGAATAGGTATGATGTTCTGGATATCCATATCCATATGCTCACAGGTTCAGAGTTTGGAGAGTTAACAGTTTGAGAGTCCAGAAACTTGTGGATTTAGAATGTCAGATGGGTGTTTACCAAGAAGGCAAGGATAGCAAGGGTAAGAGACTTGACTCAAAATATTGGAGATCTGGGTTTATGTAGCATGTAAATGATCCTGAAGCTCATTCCAGATCCAAAAGCAATGGAAAGATGATTGTATTTGGGGAAGAATGTGTGAGCCCATTCAAAGAGAGCATCCATGTGGAGGGTGGGGTTATGTGGAGGGTGTGGTAGCCAATGATAGCCATCAGTGTTTCCAATGTAAATGCACCCTCAGAATTGAATCACAAAGTATTGATTTTTTAAAAAAGTGTCTACAAGCAGTAATAGTTTGGGAATTATTAAAGCACAATTCTACTTCTTGGGTTTTGCTGACCATTATCTGTCTTCAGAAGGAGTAAATTCTTGAGATCTTTGAGTAATTTATGTGACTTAAGTTAAGACTAAAGAATTGAGCTTCCTATTAGTATATCATATATGAAGGCTAAAGCAATTAATTTATAAAATAAAACAAATGAAATAAAATTTCTACCTAAATTCATGAAGCAAGTCATAATGTTTTCTCTCCTAGTAAATCTTAATCACCTGCAATAATCTGAGCCTGTCTGAAAGTAATGCCTTGAAACTTGAAGATGTCAACACAGAACAGAAAGATATAGAAACCATGGATAGAACAAATCTCAAAGAATGAAAAAAGAATGGAGTCAGGAGGTAAGGTAGAAGGGCTACCTTGGAAAGAAGGGATATTTTACAAGATGGGAGGGACAATTAATTGCTTTGAGAGTATATTGAAGGAAATGGCAACTAAAGCCTCCATTTCCCTTTTGAGGAAGTTGGTAACCCTTAGCACTAGGATCCCTATGAAGTCTGAGGAACACATATCTGTAGGAGAACCATTGTGATTCCTATGAAAGACCTTAGTACCTCTCAACCACCCCTCCCATTGTTTGGGAGAAGGATTTCATTTACCCTGGCTTTCTTTTTCCTAGTGGAGGGACATTCCTTAGAGGGACAGCCCTTTGTTTTTGTAGTTGTTTGTTTGTTTTTCCACTCCCACATTCATTTTCAGGCATAAGTTTGTTTCTTCTCTTCAATCTCTTCTGATTTTGGAGAAAGAAAGGTGATTTTGTTTTTAAAGGTTGTCAATTTAAATTTTTTGTCAATCCAGCTGTGATATTAAGGTCTGGGTCATTGCAATGGGAACCTTTAGAAGAGTCAGCCAGTTACCAATTTATTTCAATACATGTTCTGCCATAATGGACAGGATTCTTTTAAGTATTTCCCCTTTGTGTGAGCACAATGTTAATTAAGCTTTCTCAGCAAATTTGCAGAAAAGACATTGTAGGGGTAAAGAGCTGCTCTTTTACCCTTGAGCCCTTGTTCTAGCCTGGTGATACCCTTCCTGCAGCCTTCTCTACATGGAAGCCAGTGCCCTGACGGTTTCTGTTGCACTGTTTGCACCTGTCCACACTAAGCAGCAGCTTCCTTCACAGCCCCATGCTGTCTCCATGCCCACATCATCGGTTGCTGGCCACTTGAGGGCAGGTCCTGAACTCTGAAGAGCTGCTTCTGCATTGCTCAGTGACTTGTAGACTAGCTTCAACCTGGGCAAATCTGCCAACTTCCCCAGTCCATTGGACTCAACACACCTTCCTTAATAAGGCTTGGGCAGTGGCATCTCTTTCAAGTTTGTCTAATCCGTGTACTCCCTCAGCCCTAAAGTGCCATGGAGTTTCCTTGTATCCTGTAACGCTTTTTATCATTGGCATTTAATAATTCTTTATATTGAACTTGTATTTTCCCCGCTGTGTGGTTTCTATCTCTCAACTGGACCACAACTGATGCAAAGACTCTGAGTAGAATTTGTTAAGGAAAACAACAGTTGCTGACTACAGCTTTTGACAGAGGCCACAAAGACACTTGCTCTTGGTGATTTGCAGGAAACTATACCAGGCCCCTGACTCATTGTACCCCTTTTGCTATTGGGTTTTAGCCATTGCAGCTCAGCAGGACTTTAACATTTTAGGGAACATGTGATTTTGGCCTTGGCAGGTCACTGCAGTTTACAGCAGCTTTGTCCACATGTGAGTGGTGATTTTTATATAGGCAGGGGTGGGGCTGAGGGTCCTTAGCCAAATAGCAGTGACCCTAAAGCACAGATTGCTGTAGTTTGAACTTCAACCACACAAGTGCAGCCTGGTTTCATAATGCAGACAAAGTTGAGGCAGAATTTTGCCGAGCGCTTTTTAGACATTGATGAGTACAACATTTATTATCTTTAAAGATGCAATGTCATTGGACTTTGCATTCACTACAGATCATACTTAAGTTTTACCCTTAACTTGTTATAACCGAGACCGTGCTAAGTATTTAAACTAGCTGCATTCAGAGTTAAGGAATAAATGAAGAGGGGCTCACTCTGAATTCATCTGCATGCTATTTAGATATGACAATGGTCTATGGCAACACCAGTGATAGTGTTCAGGAAACAAAACCTGTAGGATTCCTACTTTAGGAAATGGGCATTGACCTATTTTCTCACTGTCTTTAGCCAACATTGTAATAATTTTTTTTTAAGTTTGAAATTATTTCTTTTTTTTTT
>NW_027704017.1:0-340 GCF_054177405.1 Leptonychotes weddellii | reverse complement strand
TTTTTTTTTTTTTTAAAGATTTTATTTATTTGACAGAGAGAGATAGCGAGAGCAGGAACACAAGCAGGGGGAGTGGGAGAGGGAGAAGCAGGCCTCCTGCCGAGCAGGGAGCCCGATGTGGGACTCGATCCCGGGACCCCGGGATCATGACCTGAGCCGAAGGCAGACGCTTAACGACTGAGCCACCCAGGCACCCGGGCCCCAATCTTTTATTTGCTGCTCTACATACAGCATCTACAGCAGTGGTGCGCAACACACCATAGGTACACAATAAATAGATGCTGAATAAGTGAGAAGAAAATAGAGGAAAAGATAGGGAGAGGTTGAAGAAGCCTGTCAG
>NW_027704016.1:0-340 GCF_054177405.1 Leptonychotes weddellii | reverse complement strand
TCACCTCCAGCACCGTCACCCTCACTGTGTTCACCCCTTCACCAGTGTCCCCTCACCGGGGCCACACCAGCCTTGTCAGGGGCAGGCACACGTGTTAGGAGAAGGTTGGGTCACTCGCCGACTGCATGCTGGGAGCACTGAGTGAGAGGCCACGAAAGGTGGACTCACCTGGTTCTGTGCCTGTCTTCCCGTCAGGAGGACAACCCTGTGGTCCACTCAGGCTTGTCTGGAAAAGGCCGCATTTGCTGCGTTATGTCCCATGTCCTCACTTACCTTGGGAAACGTAAGCTCCTTTCTATGGGGTGTGTCCCCAGCTGTGCCCACGGGGGTTCATGGAGGT
>NW_027704015.1:0-340 GCF_054177405.1 Leptonychotes weddellii | reverse complement strand
GGGGCAAGACAAGCACCCGCGGTGTGGAACAGGCTCAGGAGCAGACAGATGCAACAAACATGCTTCTCCAGACATGCTTCGGAGTCAGGCACGGATCTGGGCTATATGCCATGTGAGGACATGTCACTCCAGTGGAGCCCGACTGCCCATGTGATGAAGTCCAAATTCTTCAGTCTCAAACTCATAAACTTGTGCCAGATCCCCTTCCCCCACCAGTTCCTTCTACCCCATCCCACCCTCGCTGTTCTCCAGCCCAGCACTTTCCAGCCTCAGTCCACTGAACCTGGGGGGATTACACTTCTCTGTTTCTCAATGGTTAGTTCCTCTGAGCTATCGTCTC
>NW_027704014.1:0-340 GCF_054177405.1 Leptonychotes weddellii | reverse complement strand
TGGTGAAGGCAATGCCTGTGATGAGCAGAAAACATGTTTAAGCTCCCAACTGTGTCTAGATGTTTATTCTGGTGCAGTCAGCTTATCATGGATGGAGGGAGTAGCTGACACATGCAGCTGTAACAGGATACGGGGAAAAGTTGCAAGAGTTCCCTAAATTGCTAAAAGTGGAGGATGTGATTTCAGAAGATGTGATGTTACATTTATTATTAGGGATGACTTATTTGATGCAATCAGAATATGACCCACCACGGAGGTGCTAGTGAATTCATTTGAGAATTGAGTGGCATTGATGTGCAGTGAAACATTTTGTCTCAGAGACATGCTGGATGTCAGTATA
>NW_027704013.1:0-340 GCF_054177405.1 Leptonychotes weddellii | reverse complement strand
TCATTTTATTCATTTTCCAGCCATCTGTCTTTTATTACTTTCTTCAACACATATTTTTTGAATGCCTACTATCTGTTAAGCCTTGTTCTAGGCTCTGAGGATGCAGCAGTGAAAAAAGGAAAGAGGATAGACAAATTTCCCTGTCCTTGTGGAGCTTATAGGCCAGTTGGGGGAGACATACAATAAACAAAACTAAGAACTATAGTGACGTGTAAGAGGCAATAAATGCAAGACAGGGTGAGAACGAACTCCAGGGAGGCAAGGGATCACCGTGTTCAGTGGGAGCGTCAGGGGACGCCTCCCTGACGAAGGTGACGTTTTTTGTTTTTTGTTTTTTTTT
>NW_027704012.1:0-340 GCF_054177405.1 Leptonychotes weddellii | reverse complement strand
TTTTTTTTTTTTTTTTTTTAAGATTTTATTTATTTATTTGAGACAGAGAGAATGAGAGAGAGAGAGCACATGAGAGGGGGGAGGGTCAGAGGCAGAAGCAGGCTCCCTGCCGAGCAGGGAGCCGGATGCGGGACTCGATCCAGGGACTCCAGGATCATGACCTGAGCTGAAGGCAGTCACTTAACCAACTGAGCCACCCAGGCGCCCTCTAAGACCTTTTTACTTATGGTTTGTTTAGGATTCAAACTTTACCAACGATAAATATTTGGGGAAATTTAATATACCAAATTCTTAAGTTTGATTTAAAATTTGAATGACTGGGATGCCTGGGTGGCTCAGT
>NW_027704011.1:0-340 GCF_054177405.1 Leptonychotes weddellii | reverse complement strand
TTTAAAAGTATTACCGAGTCATCTATCAATTATAGATCTGACAAATCCATAGAACCCCAAAAAACAAAGTGGCCAAGTATTACTGTTCTCTTTAGGAAGAAAATGAACTAAGTTTTAGGTTATGCCACAGGAAAATACCTAGCTAAGTTTTAGGAATAGTTCTATCCTCTATTTTTCCTAAAAAGTAATTTTAGGGAATGTGCATGCCTTTTTGTTTTAATGTTAAAAACTACATCATTTCACTAAACATTTTGCTCATTAACAAAATTGAAATAGAAGTATTTCAGTTTTCAGTTTTGATTTTTTTGATTTTTTCAGGAAAACTAGGAAGCTAAAAAAG
>NW_027704010.1:0-340 GCF_054177405.1 Leptonychotes weddellii | reverse complement strand
TGTTTTCAATTCCATGTATTCTCTTTTAACTTTTCATTATTTCTTTTCTTCTGATTGTTTTAGGTCTATTTTGCTCTTTGTTCTCTAGTTCCATAAAGTGGATGCTTATGTTACTGTGGCCAATGCACTTCAAAAAATCAGGTTTTATAAGGAGATATGTGATGGGATTTGAAACACACCTGAGGATTAACCCTTGTTCTGGTGAGGCTGGAGGGCAGAGAGAATAGCCGTCATCAGCTACCTTTGACATTACAGCCCTAAGAAGTAGGCTAACACTGATCATATTGGTGGTGAGGATAGATGAAGAAAATGGACTAAGAACAAATTATAGACCTATATA
>NW_027704009.1:0-340 GCF_054177405.1 Leptonychotes weddellii | reverse complement strand
GGACTGCCCCCTCTTCCCAGCGGGCTGCCAGGAGCACACACAAGCGAAGGAGATTCTGATTCACCGTTCTTCCTCAGGCACATTTCGATTTCTTTCAGAAACACTCTCAGAAGAGCATCACAAAGTGGCCAGGCAACCTTTTCAGCGAAAGAGCAGGCCCCGGGAGGCCTGGCTTGCCCACTCCTGAGGGGCTCAGCTCCCACGTTGGGGCTGCAGGGCCTTCTGCTCACCCCAGAGGCTGACAGGTGAGCGGCAGCCGAGGGCCAGGGCCGTGACGGGCTGGAAAGAGGAGTGACTCTGCAGCCTGTGACCCTCCCAGGGAAGGGCAGAACGAGCTCAG
>NW_027704008.1:0-340 GCF_054177405.1 Leptonychotes weddellii | reverse complement strand
GAGCGCGGCGGGCGGCCGCCGTCCTGGGCCACCAACTCCAGGCTGTAGGCGGCCTGGCTCTCGCGGTCCAGCTCCTGTAGCAGCACCAGGTCCGCGCACTGGGCGCCGTCCGCGCGCGTCTGCAGTTCCACGCGGAAGGGACTGTGAGGCTCGGCCAGGCGCACGCTCTGCAGCCCGTTGGCTCCCACGTCCTCGTCCACAGGCACCTCCAAGGGGATGCGCGTGCCCACGGCTGCGCCCTCGGACACCTCCACGGGGATCTGGGCCCGTGGGAAGCGCGGCGCATGGTCGTTGATGTCCCTCACCTCCACCTCTACGTGCACCAGCCGGAACTGCTCCT
>NW_027704007.1:0-6208 GCF_054177405.1 Leptonychotes weddellii | reverse complement strand
TGCAGGTGCCCCTTCGAATCACTGCATTTGTATCTTTGGGGTAAATACCCAGTAGTGCAATTGCTGGGTCGTAGGGTAGCTCTATTTTAATCTTTTTGAGAAACCTCCATACTGTTTTCCAGAGTGGCTGCACCAGCTTGCATTCCTACCAACAGTGTAGGAGGGTTCCCCTTTCTCCTCATCCCCGCCAACATCTGTCATTTCCTGACTTGTTAATTTTAGCCATTCTGACTGGTGGGAGGTGGTAGCTCATTGTGTTTTTGTTTCTGTTTTTTTTTAATTTTTTTTTTAAGGTTTTATTTATTTGACAGAGAGAGAG
This sequence comes from Leptonychotes weddellii, assembly GCF_054177405.1. Lineage (NCBI taxonomy): Eukaryota > Metazoa > Chordata > Mammalia > Carnivora > Phocidae > Leptonychotes > Leptonychotes weddellii. The sequence goes on along the minus strand of NW_027704007.1, from coordinate 5,889 downwards.
ACCGTGAGAGAGGGAACACAAGCAAGGGGGAGTGGGAGAGGGAGAAACAGATTTCCTGCTGAGCAGAGAGCCTGATGTGGAACTTGATCCCAGGACCCTGGGATCATGACCTGAGCCAAAGGCTTAGTGACTGAGCCACCCAGGCGCCCCGCTCATTGTGGTTTTGATTTGTATTTCCCTGATGCCAAGTGATGTGGAGCATTTTTTTAATGTGCCTATTGGCCTTTTGTATGTCGTCTTTGAAGAAATGTCTTTTCATGTCTTCTGCCCATCTCTCAGTTAGATTATTTGTTCTTTGGGTGTTGAATTTGATAAGTTCTTTATAGATTTTGGATACTAGCCCTTTATCTGATAAGACATTTGCAAATATCTTTTCCCATTCTGTGGGTTTTTTGGTTTTTTCGACTGTTTCCTTTGTAGTGCAAAAGCTTTTTATCTTGATGAAGTCCCAATAGTTCATTTTGTTTCCCTTGCCTCCAGAGATGTATCTAGTAAGAAATTGCTATGGCCAATGTTAAAGAGGTTGCTGCCTGTGTTCACCTCTAGGATTTTGATGGTTTCCTGTCTCACTTTTAGGTCTTTCATTTATTTTGAATTTATTTTTGGGTATGGTGTAAGAAAGTGGTCCAGTTTCATTCTTCTGCCTGTGGCTGTCCAGTTTTCCCAGCACAGTTTGTTGAAGAGATTGTGGTGTTGTGTTTTTTTTTTAAGATTTTATTTATTTATTTGACAGAGAGAGAGAGACAGTGAGAGAGGGAACACAAGCAGGGGAAGTGGGAGAGGGAGAAGCAGGCTTCCCACCGAGCAGGGAGCCCGATGTGGGGCTCGATCCCAGGACCCTGGGATCATGACCTGAGCCAAAGGCAGACACTTAATGACTGAGCCACCCAGGCACCCTGAGACTGTCTTTTCCATTGGATATTCTTTCCTGCTTTGTCGAAGATTAGTTGACCATAGAGTTGAGTGTCCATTTCTGCGCTCTCTATTCTGTTTCATTGATCTATGTGTCTATTTTTGTGTCAGTACCATACTGTCCTGATGACTACAGCTTTGTAATATAACTTGAAGTCCAGAATTGTGATACCTCCAACTTTGCTTTTCTTTTTCAAGGTTGCTTTGGCTATTTGTGGTCTTTTGTGGTTTCATACAAATTTAGGATTGTTTGTTCTAGCTCTGTGAAAAATGCTGGTAGTATTTTGATAGGGATTGCATTAAATGGGTAGATTCCTTTAGCTAGTATAAACATTTTAACAATATTTGTTCTTTCAATCCATGAACATGGAATGTTTTTCCATTTCTTTGTGTCATCTTCAAATTCTTTCATAGGCGTTTTATAGTTTTCAGAGTGCGGATCTTTTACCTCTTTGGTTAGGTTTATTCCTAGGTATCTTATGGTTTTTGGCACAATTGTAAATGGGATTTATTCTTTGATTTCTCTTTCTGCTGCTTCATTATTGGTGTATAGGGATGCAACGGATTCCTGTACATTTATTTTGTGTCTGGCTACTTTACTGAATTTGTCTATCAGTTCTAGCTTGGCATTGGAATGGATACTTGTGTCATTCCTTTGAGGCATGGCAGTCTCTGTTTGGTTCAAACCATGGATTACATCTATCCTATCATCGGTGACCCTTATGTGATGGGCAGGATAGCATGTGCCAACGTTCTCAGTGACCTCTACACCATGGGGGTCATGGAATGTGACAATATGCTGATGCTCTTTGGAATCAGTAATAAAATGACCGACAGGGAAAGGGATAAAGTTATGCCCCTAATTATACAGGGTTTTAAAGATGCAGCGAAGGAGGCAGGAACATCTGTGACCAGTGGCCAGATGGTGTTAAACCTCTGTTGTTCTGGGAGGAGTGGCCACAACTCTCTGCCAGCCCAGTGAATTTCTCATGCTGGATAACGTGGTGCCAGGGGACATGCTTGTGCTGATGAAGACCCTGGGGACGCAGATGGCTGTGGCCGTGCACCAGTGGCTGGACATTCCTGAAAAATGGAATAAGATCAAACCAGTGGTCACCCAAGAAGATGTCAAGTTGGCGTACCAGGAAGCAATGATGAACATGGCGAGGCTCAACAGAACAGCTTCAGGGCTCATGCACATGTTCAGTGCCCACACTGCTACCGACATCACGAGCTTTGGAATTTTGGGTCATGCGCAGAACCTGGCCTTCAGCTCAGGTCGTGATCCCAGGGTCCTGGGATCAAGCCCCATGTCAGGCTCCCTGCTTGGTGGGGAGCCTGCTTCTCCCTCTCTCTTGGCTGCTCCCCCTGCTTGTGCTCTCTCTCTCTCTCTCTGTGTGTCACATAAATAAATAAAATCTTAAAAAAATAAAACCTAATTTGTCTGATATAAATATGGCTACTCCAGTTTTCTTTTGACGTCCATTGACATGATAAATTGTTCTCCATCCCCTCACTTTATCTGCAGGTGTCTTAAGGTCTCAAATGAGTCTGTTGTAAGCAGCATATAGATGTCTCTTGTTTTTTAATCCATTCTGACACCCCGTGTATTTTGATTGGAACATTTAGTCCATTTACATTTTGAGTGATTATTGATAGGCATGAATTTAGTGCCATTTTATTACTTGTTAAGTCTTTGTTTCTGGAGACTTTCTCTGTTCCTTTCTAGTGTTTGTCACTTTTGGTCTTTCTTTACTATTTGAAGAGTACCCTTTAGTATTTCTTGCAGGGCTGGTTTAGTGGTCACAAACTCCTTTAGTTTTCATTTGGGTAATTCTTTATCTCTCCTTCAATTCTGAATGACAGACTTGCTGGATATTCTTGGCTGCATATTTTTCCCATTCAGCATATTGAATATATCATGCCACTCCTTCTGGCCTGCCATGTTTCTGTGGATAGACCTGCTGCTAACTTTTTGTCTTCCCTTATAAGTTAGGGATTTCTTTTCCCTTGCTGCCTATGGGATTTTTTTTCTTAATCTCCATGTTTTGCAAATTTTACTGTGATATGTCTTGTGTTGGCCTGCTTTTGTTGATTTTGGTGGGAATTCTCTGTGCCTCCTGGTTTTGAATGTCTGCTTCCCTCCCCAGATTAGGGAAGTTTTCAACTATAATTTCCTCAAATAAATCTTCAGGGCCCCTTTCCCTCTTTTCTTCTGGGACACCTATGATACAAATGTTATTATGCTTTATGGAGTCACTGAGTTCCCTAAGTCTACATTTGTGATCCAATATTTTTCTTTCCCTCTTCTTTTCAGCTTCATTATTTTCCATAATTTTATATTCTATATCACTTTTTCATTCCTCTGCTTCTTCCAATCTTGTCATTACATCTGGTCAGTTTTTCATGTTGGTTACAGAATTTTTTATTTCAGCCTGACTAGATTTTAGGTCTTTTATCTCTGTGTTAAGGGATTCTCTACTGTCTTCTATGCTATTTTCAAACCCAGCTAGCATCCTTCTGATTGTTGTTTTAAATTCTGGATCAGGCATATGAATTATATCCATTTCAATTAGATCCCTGGCCATGACCTTTTCTTGTTCTTTCTTTTGGGATGAATTCCTCCATCTTGGCATTTTGTCTAGGTCTTTGTCTTCTTGTCTGTGTTAGAAAAGCCTGTTATGTTCCTGTTCCTGTTCCTGAGAGTAATGGCTTTATTAAGAAGTCATATGCTGTCAAGGGCCTGGAGCTTCAAGAAGTGTTTCTGGTGTGTGCTATGTGCACTCTGCTGCTGTGTTTTGGCTGCTCTTTCCCTCAGGTCAGTCTTCTGAAGAGTTTCTCCTAGACCGCAGTGAGAGTGTTTGGATGTTGTTCAGAGTGTGGTGAGTTTTAACTAGGTGTGCTCTGGTCTGCTTGTTAAAAGAGGTCTGATGCTATTTCCACTAGAACTGAAGCTTTGCAGCACTCTATGATCTGTAGACTTGGTGCTTTCAGGGGGTTTGTGCTGGCCTTCTGGGGGAAGGGCCCACTGCCCTGGTTTTTAGGCACACTTACCCTAGTAAGAAGCACCTGCAAAGTGCAGTGGGGTGGGGCTTGATGTAAGCAGCTCAGGCATCCACTGTTGGCGCTGTGCTGCTTATTGAAGTCAGTCCATGCTGATGGGTAGGGGGGAAAAATGGTGCCAGCTCTATCCCTTGTGACAGCTCTATCCCTTGTCCCTGGAGAGGGGAGTTCCCACCCCCTGCTGTTCTGGAAGCACTCACAGAAGAGGGAATAATCTCCCCTCATGTGTCCCAGGCATCCCTCAGATCCCTGCCTTCACCTTGTCTGTGTGCCAGCTATCTGCTGCCTGGCAATGCAGTGCACTTGTGTTTTATCCTAGGCAGACCCACTGTGTTTCAAAACTCCAATCTTTAGGGATGTGGCATGGTACAGACCCTCACTCATCCACTGCAGGGTAGGGGGGTGACTTGCCACCCTGGGGCTGGTGGAGGTTTGTCCCAGAAGGACAGTCACACCAAGGTGCAGGAGCTTGGAGTTTAGAGTAAAGCGCAGCAAAAAGCTCGTGTCTAGGTTAGCTGCCCTCAGCAGGTGTATTCTGTTTTTGGATGGAATATTATGAATATATGTTAGATCCATCTGGCCCAGTGTGTCATTCAAAGCCACTGTTTCCTTGTTTTTCTGTCTGCATGATCTATCTGTTGTTGTAGGTGGGTGTTAAAGTCCTCTACTATTATTGTATTCCTATCAATTTCTTCCTTTATGCCTGTTAATATTTGGTTTATGTATTTAGGTGCTCCCATGTTGGGTGTATAAATATTTACAATTGTTATAGTCTCTTGTTGGATTGTTCCCTTTATCATTATGTAGTGTCCTTCTTTGTCTCTTGTCACAGTCTTTGTTTTAAAGTCTATTGTATCTGACCTAAGTATTGCTACTTCAGTTTCCTTTTCACTTTTAATAGTGTGATAAATGCTTCTCCATCCCTTCACTTTCAACCTGCTTGGGTCTTTAGGTCTGAATTGAGTTTCTTATAGGCAGCATATAGATGTGTCTTGCTTCTTCATCCATTCAGTCACATTATGTATTTTGATTGGAGCATTTAGTCCATTGACATTCGAATTTATTATTGATAAGTATGTGCTTCTTACCACTTTGTTACTTGTTTTAGGATTGTGTTTGTAGTTCTTCTCTGTTTCTTTCTTCTCTTGCTCTCTTCCCTTGTGTTTTTATGACTTTCTTTAGGGATATGTTTGGAATTCTTTCTCCTAATTTTTTTGCATATCTATTACAGGTTTTTGATTTGTGGTTACCATTAGGTTTGTATATAATTAGGTTTGTATATAATATCTTATGCATATAACAGTCTAAGTTGATGGTCACTTAAGTTTGAACCCATTCTAAAAACACTAAATTTACTCTCCCCAGTGTTTTATGTATATGAATGCATAATTTACATCCTTTTATTTCATGAATTTCTTGACTGATTTTATTTATTTATTTATTTACTTACTTACGTATTTATTTATTTATGTGGTGGGGGTGAGAAAGAGAAAGAACAAGCGGGGGAGCGACTGAGGGAGAGGGAGAAGCAGGCTCCCCACTGAGCAGGGAGACCAATTTGGGGCTTGATCCCAGGACCCCGGGATCATGACCTGAGCTGAAGGCAGACAGTTAACCAACTGAGTCAGCCAGACACCCCTCTTGACTTATTTTTATAGAGATAATTGATTTTACTGCTTTTGTGCTTTAACCTACATACTTGTTTTATAAGTGATTAATCTTCTACTCTTCAAAAAAATTTATCTATTTAGAGTATGCTGGTGGGGGGAAGGACAGAGGGAGAGGGAGAAAGATTCTCAAGCAGAATCTATCTGAGTATGGAGCCCAACACTGGGTCCTGTCTCACAACCCTGAGATCATGACCTGAGCTGAAATCAAGAGGTGGACACTCAACTGACTGAGCCACCCAGGTGT
>NW_027704006.1:0-340 GCF_054177405.1 Leptonychotes weddellii | reverse complement strand
TGGGAGGGGGAAGCCTTTGGCGCTTAAAGCTCAAGAGAGATAGAACTAATTTACATTTCCAAAGGTTCCATTTGGCTGTGGTGTCTGTGGCAAATGAACTGTAACGGAAGCCAAGGGGTAAGTTAGAAAGTTAATTCACGGGCCTGGGCAGGAGATGGAGGTGGCTTGTTCTAGGGCGCTCGAAAGAGGAGCCTTCAGGACATCTTTGGAAGACAGAGCCGACAGGAACTGCTGATGGAATGACTGGCCGTAGGGAGCTAAAGAAAGTGAGGAATCAAGGGTGTCTCCTCGGTTTTTGGCAGCAGCAACTAAGTAAATGACATTGCCATGTCCCTTAGGG
>NW_027704005.1:0-340 GCF_054177405.1 Leptonychotes weddellii | reverse complement strand
GCTATATTAAACTTCAAGGCTAAGAGTGAACTGTGTGTACAGAGGCCAAATATTAGATACTTCCCTCTGCAGTCTGGTGTTGTTGCAATTATTGCCACCTATTACTTATGTGTAGCCTCAGAAGAGTACACTTACAGAGGATATCTTCATCAAAGTAAATACACATTTGAGCTTTCAGCTCCACCATTAGGTAGCATCTGAAATAAGACTTATTATTATGTAGATGAGGTCCTGGGTACGTTTTCTTCTCCTTCCTTTCTTCTTTCTCTGTACTGACTTAACTCTTTTATGATCTAGTCCCCTTAATGTACTGGAAAGTCTTGCTGAGATGTTCATTAAG
>NW_027704004.1:0-340 GCF_054177405.1 Leptonychotes weddellii | reverse complement strand
ATTTCCCATTTTGGGGCCATAGTCACAGTAAGATATATGAATTTCTACTTGAGAGTCTTCCAAGGATTAAGTATTCCAAAGATTAAGTATTGAATAACTTAGAAGGAATACAGTTCCATGTGGGAACTGGCTGATAATTTGGGTTATGAAGTAAGAGAGGAGAAATATATATGTACACACACACACACACACACACACACAGGTATTTATGTGTATATATACATACCTATTTATAATTTATTTATTTATTTATTTATTTTTTAAGATTACATTTTTTTTACATTTTTTTTTAATTCTTATGTTAATCCCCATACATTACATCATTAGTTTTAGATGTAGT
>NW_027704003.1:0-340 GCF_054177405.1 Leptonychotes weddellii | reverse complement strand
TCTCTTTTCTTTGTTCCTCCACAGCGCTCAGAAGAAGGCAAAGAAACTCTCTAGGTGGGGTGGCAGCAGTGGTGGTGTGGTGGAGATGATGTTGAAGACAGTCATTATGGTGGAGATAGTGGTATTGGTGTTGGTGGTATTGGTGGTGGTGGTGGTGTTGGTGTTGGTGTTGGTGGTATTGGTGTTGTTGATGTTGTTGTTGGTGGTGGTGGTGTTGTTGTTGGTGGTGTTGGTATTGGTGGTATTGGTGTTGGTGGTATTGGTGTTGTTGATGTTGTTGTTGTTGGTGTTGGTGGTGGTGGTGGAGGTGGTGGTGTTGGTGGTGTTGGTGGTGTTGGTA
>NW_027704002.1:0-340 GCF_054177405.1 Leptonychotes weddellii | reverse complement strand
ATCTCAGTGGTCATCACTGAAGAAGTTTTATTAGGTTACATTTCACTAGTGAATAAGTTATTTTGTAACTTAAAGTAACAATCTTATGTGTATCATCGTTTTCCTTCTTATTTCCACATGTTGAGATAATCTGCTTAGGATCTGTGTCTTTGGGTAAGGCTAAAGCAAAAACTCCCCTCTTTTCCCTTCTTTCCCTTATGGCAGGGTGGGGGGGGGGCGGTGGTAAATTGAGATTTGAAGGAAGCCACCCTTCAGAAATCCAGACCTAAAATCAATTCTCCAATCCACCTTTCCCCAGACAGTGTAATCTTAACTGTCCTTGAGTCTCACCAGTTTCTTT
>NW_027704001.1:0-340 GCF_054177405.1 Leptonychotes weddellii | reverse complement strand
TTTAAAAAAAAAAAAATTCCACACACTTTGAGGAGACAGAGTGCTGTGCTTCTTCTTGAATGAATGTCTTAATTATCCTAACTCTCGTCGCGGCCCAGGCATCGTATTAATTAAAATCCTCAAACTCCAGGCCACAGGCAGGTAAGGGAGTTCTGCCTCCCATTGTCTGTGGAACCCCATCATGATGAAACTGCCCCCTGAACCCACATTTATCCTCACATTCCCCCCGCTTCTCCTGCTTGTACAGATCCCTATGTAAAAGTGTCGCTGATGTGTGATGGCAGACGACTGAAGAAGAGGAAAACATCCACCAAGAGGAACACTCTGAACCCTGTTTACA
>NW_027704000.1:0-340 GCF_054177405.1 Leptonychotes weddellii | reverse complement strand
AGAGCACATGAGAGGGGGGAGGGTCAGAGGCAGAAGCAGGTTCCCTGCCGAGCAGGGAGCCCGATGCGGGACTCGATCCAGGGACTCCAGGATCATGACCTGAGCCGAAGGCAGTCGCTTAACCAACTGAGCCACCCAGGCGCCCCCATTTGAGTTCTTTATCCTATCGATAACTTAGTGTAGAGATTTGCAGAATAGCTGTGTATTTGCTTTTCTCAGATTCTGCTTCCATTTCACTTCTCTAATTCACAGGCCTAGAAAATCTGGAAGCTGGAGAATGTTGTAAGTTACTGTCATAATAGAGTTTAATTGAACTAAAATTCATTAAGGACTCCTCATT
>NW_027703999.1:0-340 GCF_054177405.1 Leptonychotes weddellii | reverse complement strand
GCTCGATAAGCAACTTATTAGCATTAGGTTAGTCAAAACCAACAATCATTTTTAAGCTATTTAGAAGGTACCGTTATGACAGATGTATTAGAGGAAAAAAAAGTGGCTGAAGAAGCAAAAGCACAAACAAGTAATGAGAGCATGTTAGAGCAACCAATGCAGACAGGTAATCAGCAAGAACAGCCTGATACTGCGTCGTTTACCAAACAAACCATTGCTGACTTGCCAACTGATATGCCACCAGCAAAAATGCAAATTCGCGATCTTGATTTCTATTATGGTGACTTTAAAGCGCTTAAAGATATAAATATTGATATTCCTGAGAAAAATGTAACTGCAT
>NW_027703998.1:0-340 GCF_054177405.1 Leptonychotes weddellii | reverse complement strand
TCTGCTGTGAGCTGAGCAAACAAGATCAGCAGGAAAATGTTGCCTGAACTATGAGGGAATTTCTAACATGCAAGTATGTTAAGTGTCCCGTGCCTGGGACAAATCCATGCCTATAGGGGGAAAGAAGTTTTAAACACTTATTTATTTACAATGTGTACAATCCAAAGGCAAAATTCAGCTAAAAGTTCCTGATGACCCACGGCTTTTATGCAGGGAGGCAGGTGCTGACTTATGCTAACGTCTGACCTTTTCATCTACAGGGAAAATTCCCTTACCCAGTGAGACCAGGTTACTGTAGTTCTCCAGCATCACTTCCTGGTACACGTTTCTCTGAGAAGGA
>NW_027703997.1:0-340 GCF_054177405.1 Leptonychotes weddellii | reverse complement strand
TGTTTTTAGTAATATTTAATAATTTTTCATTAAGCTTTGTGGACATATATTCTAAAATGTATTCGTAGGTACTTTATATTTGTTGTCATTTTACAAATGGTATCTATTTAAATCTTTATTTTTGATACATCTTATTTTTTTATTTTTTTTAAAGATTTTTAGTTATTTTTTGACATAGAGACAGTGAGAGAGGGAACACGAGCAGGGGGAGTGGGAGAGGGAGAAGCAGGCTTCCTTGCAGAACAAGGAGCCCAATGTGGGGCTCGATCCCAGGACTCTGGGATCATGACCTGAGCCAAAGGCAGACGCTAAACGACTGAACTGCCCAGGTGCCCGACAC
>NW_027703996.1:0-6209 GCF_054177405.1 Leptonychotes weddellii | reverse complement strand
TTCTTGGGACCTTAGGATTGCTGGCCTCTTGTTTTCCCAGCCTGTCTTCTGGGGGAGGGGCCTGCCGCGCTGTTACTCAGGCAGCCTTGTTTGGGCGGAGTTGCCCTGTGCCCCTGTGGCGGCGGATGGGCTCAGTGGGAATCAGTCTTTGGGGCTTTTGTTCTCTGGCGCCTTTCCCTGGCGGCTTTCCGCGTCTCTTCCGCGAGTCAGAAGAGACCGTTTCCAACCCTCTGCCTCAGAGCAGAGAGACCGCAGTCTGTGCTTCAGTGAGCTCTCCAGGCCACACTGTCTCTGTTTCTGTCCGTGCTGCTATAAACTGAAGCGTCCTGGGTTGCGCGCCCCTCCGCAGTGCCCCCAGTCCTGCCTCCAGGTCGGGGCACGTCTCTGCCCTTTGTGCTTCTAAAACCACCAGCCGCTCCCAGTTCGCGCGCATGCGACTCCGCCGCTGGGGGTTCCCACCCCGGGGGGTTGCAGTTCACTGGCGGGACACGGCACACCGGGTTTCCGTCTCAGAGGCTGCAGTTTGCGTGTGCGCGACCGTCACTCCGGGTTTCTGTCTGGGGGGCTGCGGTTCGCGTGCGCGTGACCCCGCCGGTCTGGTTTTCCACCCCAGTGGCTGCCCTAAAGTTCTTTCCCTACGCTACCGGTCTGCGAGTCTGTGCCCCGTCCGCAGCACGCGAGGCTGTCACTCACCGGTGGTGCAGGATCCCCACGGCCAGGCACCCTCCCGCTGCCATTTATCCTCCGATATCTGCCCGCAGAATCACGGCTCTCCGCTTGGTACCTCAAAACCAACCGCCTGTGATATTCTGTTTGTACAGATCCAGATCTTCTTACATCTCAGGCTGGTTTCGTGGGTGCTCAGAGTGGTCTGGTAGATATCCAGCTCAATTCCGGGGACCAGTTGAAATAGGGTCCCCTACTCCTCCGCCATCTTTCCCCCCTCTAAAACTGGTGTTTTAAACCACTGAATCTTGGGGCGCCTGGGTGGCTCAGTTGTTAAGCATCTGCCTTCGGCTCAGGTGGTCCTGGGATCGAGCCCGCATCGGGATCCCTGCTCTGCGGGAAGCCTGCTTCTCCCTCTCCCACTCCCCCTGCTTGTGTTCCCTCTCTCCCTGTGTCTCTCTCTGTCAAATAAATAAATAAATAAAATCTTTAAAAATAATAATAATAAACCATTGAATCCACCCATCAGGGTCAAGTTATATACACTTGTTAGCATGGCTGCCTGGGACAAGTTTCATAAATTGCATGTTCTTCCTTCATTTTAGAACATAAGGTGGATTGTTCATATCATAGATAGAAGCCACTGATAAATTTGACATATCAGTAGTTTATAAAATGCTATCTTAATGGGGTCTTCACTTTTTCACTTTTATCACTAATTTTGTTTTTCTTTTTTGTCACTTTATGAGTTTCAGCACACACATTAAGAGGGGTAACAACACAGACTCACTGAAATATGACTCTTGCATTCACAAACTAAATAAATGCCTTCTTCACAGCAGCTTCCTGGTTCAAAACTAAAATGCAGGACTCAATATCATGCAATATTAGGGTTTCTTCTGAAGAGTCAAAACTGTATGTAAATTCCCCCAAACCAAGGATCTACTGCAAATGGTATAGATTTGTAATGCTTCTCCTTCATTTTGTGGCCTCCTTGAGTATGCATTTGGGGAAAGGGTGGTGTTCTTCAACTAATTCCTTATTTTTAGTTATGTATTTTTCTCTTTTTAAAAGCTGGAGTATAACATATAAAAGGAAAACCTTACGACATTTTACAGAGTTAATGTTAAGAATAAATAAATAATACTATAAAGCTCCAAAACTTGCAAATCACCAGACCAAAGAAAATAATTTATTAAAATGCCCCTCCCCCAACATTTATCCAGGCAGGAATCACCAATCGTATTTCTTTGTTAAACTAAATGACTTCTTCCTTGCCTGCCCTGAATCTTTTAGACTAGATCAGAGGTTAGGTGTCTTGGCTGCTATTTGACTCAATTAGACAAATAAGTTAACCTGTTCACTGTAATGTGAAGTCATCATGATTCACGATAATGCTTTCAACTTGTAGGAATCGAATACTTTTAGGCACGTTTTTCCTACTCTTAACTTTCCTAGCCTTACTCTTCTCTGTAACTTTTGCAGGCCACTGTTTTATACGACCTTGACTTTTCCATGTGTAGAACACAAACCATGAGAATGATCAAATGATCACTCTGATTACCATAATAAAGATGGAACACACCACAGTGGAAAACCCAATACCCTAGCCAATTCAAAATTTTATTTAGTACTGTGTTGTTTTTTTTCTTTTAAGTAAACTCTACCCCCAATGTGGATAAAGAGTCACATGCTCTATGGACTGACCCAGCCAGGCACCCCTATTTAGTACTGTTAAAACAACAATGATAAAAGCTCTGGATAACCAATTCCATTCCTTCATAAGAGACAAGAATGAATATGAACCTTTACACTGTTTCATTCTTAACTGAGAAACAGTATGTTTACAAGCATATAGTTAGGTAACTTTATGCATTTTTATAGAAATGCCTACCTTTCTGAAACAGCCTCATCATGATCCCGTGATAAATTAAGCTTTTCACTTGCTTTTTCTGAAGGGTTAGAAGGTTCAGAGCTCACAGAAGTCTTTCCTTCATCTGGACTACTGACTAACTCTGGATTCTTATCCAAATTCATGGTCTCTGAATTTGTAATCTGTTAATTGGGTGAAGAAAAAGCAGTTAAAGGGAGTGTTACCACTTGTGTTCTTCCACACAAAATTGATAGGTAAAATTTCACTTGGAAAATGTTCTCAAAATATTCTTGAATACATAGGGCAAAACATATGTTAAATTATATGTATTTCAATGTCTCATGACAATGTTTAGAGTGTCTTTGCCAAAATAAATTTTAAAAAATACTTCAAGAAATAAAAATAATGATAGTACAAATCAACTTCCTAGCTTGGGTGGGAAGGAAAAACAAACACCTAAGACAACATTTTATTCCTATTAGACTATGTTTTAGGAACTCAGGAACACTAGACTGTAATAAGCACACTTTTACTTTCATTATACTCCTAATAATGAGTGAAGACCAGAAATAAATCAAATTTCCAACTTGTTCTTCCAGTTGAGTTTTGTTTAAAACTTGGAAGTTGAAACACTTAGTCCATGCTTTGGTTGAGAATGTGCAGTATTTAAAATATAGGTGTAGGGGCGCCTGGGTGGCTCAGATGGTTAAGCGTCTGCCTTCAGCTCAGGTCATGATCCCAGGGGCCTGGGATCGAGCCCCACATTGGGCTCCCTGCTCAGCGGGAAGCCTGCTTCTCCCCCCCCTCCACTCCCCCTGCTTGTGTTCTCTCTCTCGCTGTGTCTCTCTCTGTCAAATAAATAAATAAAAATCTTTAAAAAAAAAATGTGTATATTAAAGAATACAAAAGGGTCAAACTGATTGCCCAATTCATAAGCTTTTCTGGTGGAAAACGTGAACAAAGATGCCTGTACACAAAGGCAGACTTCTGAAATGTTATTAAGGTTGCAGATTCTATATGTAGAAATAGGTTCAAATAACATTGGAAAACAATAGCAAAAAATATTTGGTATTCTTTCAGTTCCAGGACAAAGTGGCTCACTTATCCCTGCTACTCCCATCTAAGCATAATGAAAAACCCTGGACATAATTCAACAGATAATCATAAAATGCCTCTGAACGGTGGAAAGAAAAGGGCAGACTGCCTGAGGATCTTGAGATTGCGGAGAGAAAGCACAGTGAGTTCCCTCGGTTTTCTTTTTATTATTCATATATCCTACACAACAGGTGCCACAAATATCAGGGACCCATCCTTCTCGCCAAACGTAGAGCAGGGGGTACTGAACCTCCACTCCACACCTGCAAAATCAGCAGCCGTATTCACTGCAGCATTAGTGTCATCCTGGTCCCCACCTGACAACTGGAGCAACAGTGGGCCTAACCGGCTGCATAGCAGTATTGGCAAAGCCCAGCCAGGGACCAAACCCTAGGACCCCACACCTGAAACAGCAGTGGGACCATCATCCCTCATTTGGGACAGCTGTGGACAAGGATTACTGAAGCATCAGCGTCGTTGGCAGGGCTGCATTCTTTCTGGAGGCTTCAAGGGAGTGTTTCCTTTTTTCTAGCTTCTAGAAGCTACCAGAATTCCTTGGCTCATAGCCCCTTCCTCCATCTTCAGTGCAATCATTCCAACCTCTGCTTTCATTGTCCCATCTCTTTCTGTCTTTGACCTTCCTGACTCCTTTTTGTAAGGACCCTTGTGATTACACTGAGCCCACCAAGATAATCTCCCCATCTGTGAGTTTCCTTTAACACATAAAGTAACATACTCACAGGTTCTGGGGATTAATTCATGGTCATCTTTTGGGGGTCATTATTCACCACTATCAACCACTATGGCAAAATTAACACAAAAGTGACATTTATACAACATTATATCCAACATGGAACATTCACCAAGGAAGAAAAAGCATATCTTGGGCTATAAAGTGTCAATAACTCTCAAGACAGAAATTTTACACAGTATGTTCTCTGATCAAAATAAAGTTAAATTAGGTATCAATAAAAATAAGATACTTAGAAAGGTCTCAAATGTTTGGAAATTAAACATACACTTCTAAATAACCCATGAGTCAAAGAACAATACCACAAAGGAAGTTATAAATTATTTTCAACTGAAGAATACCAAATGGGCACCTGGGTGGCTCAGTCAATTAAGCATCTGCCTTTGGCTCAGGTCATGATCCCAGGGTCCTGGGATTGAGCCCCATGTAGGGCTCCCGGCTCAGCAGGAGTCTGCTTCTCCCTCTCCCCTTGCCCCTCCCCCTGCTTGAGCTCTCTCTGTCTCTCTCTCTCAGATAAATAAATAAAATCTTTTTTAAAAAATACACTACAGGGGCGCCTGGGTGGCTCAGTTGGTTGGGCGACTGCCTTCGGCTCAGGTCATGATCCTGGAGTCCCGGGATCGAGTCCCGCATTGGGCTCACTGCTCGGCAGGGAGTCTGCTTCTCCCTCTGATCCTCCTCCCTCTCATGCTCTCTGTCTCTCATTCTCTCTCTCTCTCAAATAAATAAATAAAATCTTTTTTAAAAAAATACAGTACATCAAAGATTATAATCTCTGTAGTCAGAAGTGCAATGTCTAGGGGTACCTGAGTGGCTCAGTTGGTTAACTGTCCAGCTCTTGGTTTCAGCTCAGATCATGATCTCATAGGTTGTAAGACTGAGCCCCAAACTGGGCTCCATGTTCACCGGGGAGTCTGCTTGAGATGCCTTCCCTCTGCCTCTCCCCCCACTCGCACATGCTCATGCACTTTCTCTAGATAAAGAAAATTTCTAAAGATTTTATTTATTTGTCAGAGAGAGAGAGAGCACAAGCAGGGGAGCGGCAGGCAGAGCAAGTGGAGGGAGACGCAGGCTCCCCGGTAAAACGAACTCTACCATGATCCCAGGGATCATGACCTGAGCCGAAGGCAGATGCTTAACCAACTGAGCCACTCAGTGGTCCCTCTAAATAAATAAATCCTTAAAAAAAAAACAAGTGCAATGTCTAATTACTGAGATGCTTAGAAAATGCTTAGAAAAAGCAGTGCTTAGAAGGAAATTCATAGCTTTAAATGTTTTCTAGTAGAAAAGAGGATTAAAAACCAATGCTCTTTCTCTCTTAAGAAGCTGGAAAAAGAAGAATAAATTATATCCACTATAAGTAAAAGGAAGGAAATTATAAAAAACAGAAAAGAGATGTGGTAGAGAGAATAAGATTTTTAAAACCCTAGTCAAGACTGATCAAGAAAAAAAGAAAACATAGATTATTGGTTTCAGAAATGAAACAGTATATAATTACAGATCTACAAATACTAAAAGGACAGGAAAATTTTGTTAATAATTTATGTCAACAACAAAAAGATGGTGGAAGAGTAGGGGACCCTATTTCAACTGGTCCCCGGAATTGAGCTGGATATCTACCAGACCACCCTGAGCACCCACGAAACCAGCCTGAGATGTAAGAAGATCTGGATCTCTACAAACAGAATATCGCAGGTGGTTGGTTTTGAGTTACCAAGCGGGGAGCCATGATTCCATGGGCAGATATCGGAGGATAAACGGCAGCGGGAGGGTGCCTGGCCGTGGGGACCCTACACCGCTGGTGAGCAACAGCCTCGCTCGCTG
>NW_027703995.1:0-340 GCF_054177405.1 Leptonychotes weddellii | reverse complement strand
GGGGGTGGGGGGGCAGCCTTGCAGGACTGAGCACTTTACCTGGGGGCTCTGAGGCTATCTCTAGGTAGAGCGTGACAGAACTGGGTTGAATCGGAAGACACGCAGTGGGTGTCAGAGAATGGCTTGGTGGTGTGGAAACTCGTCCCCCTCCCACAGGTGTTGGAAGTGAGTACCAGAATCTCTCCCGGGAGGCCCACAGAGTGAAAACCCACCCTGCTGCACACTTATGACACAAACATTTTCAGTCTATGTGCTGTTTTATTAACAAATTGGAAAAAATATAATATGAGGGAGAAGGTGGGGGATAGAGATTAGCAGTGAGCTGATAACTGTTGAAGTT
>NW_027703994.1:0-340 GCF_054177405.1 Leptonychotes weddellii | reverse complement strand
TGGATTGGAAGAACAAATACTGTGAAAATGTCTATGTCTATTGCTCTAGGTATAGAGCAATCTACATATTTAATGCAATCTCTATCAAAATACCATCAACTTTTTTCAAAGAAATGGTACAAGTAATCCTAAAATTTGTATGGAACCAGAAAAGACCCCGAATAGCCAGAGGAATGTTGAAAAAGAAAAGCAAAGCTGGTGGCATCACAATTCCAGACTTCAAGCTCTATTATAAAGCTGTCATCATCAAGACAGTGTGGTACTGGCACAGAAAAAGACACATAGATCAATGGAACAGAATAGAGAGCCCAGAAATGGACCCTCAACTCTATGGTCAACT
>NW_027703993.1:0-340 GCF_054177405.1 Leptonychotes weddellii | reverse complement strand
TTTTTATTTTGACAAAAAATACTTTATTTTTTTTAATTAACATATAATGTATTATTTGTTTTAGGGGTAAAGATCTGTGATTCAACAGTCTTGCACAATTCACAGCGCTCACCATAGCACATACCCTCCCCAGTGTCCATCACCCAGCCACCCCATCCCTCCCACCCCCCTCCACTCCAGTAACCTTCAGTTTGTTTCCCGAGATTAAGAGTCTCTTATGGTTTGTCTCCCTCTCTGGTTTTGTCTTATTTCATTTTTCCCTCCCTTCCCCTATGAACCTCTGTCTTGTTTCTCAAATTCCTCATATCAGTGAGATCATATGATACTTGTCTTTCTCTGA
>NW_027703992.1:0-340 GCF_054177405.1 Leptonychotes weddellii | reverse complement strand
TGAAACAAATAATGCAATATATGTTAAGAAAAAAAAAATAAGAAGAAGATAGCAGGAGGAGAAGAATGAAGGAGGGGAAATCCGATGGGGAGACGAACCATGAGAGACGATGGACTCTGAAAAACAAACTGAGGGTTCTAGGGGGAGGCGGGTGGGAGGATGGGTTAGCCTGGTGATGGGTATTAAAGAGCGAGCGTTCTGCATGGAGCACTGGGTGTTATGCACAAACAATGAATCATGGAACACTACATCAAAAACTAATGATGTAATGTATGCTGATTAACATAACAATAAACAATTTTTAAAAAAATTTAAAAAATTAAAAAAAAAATATCCCCCC
>NW_027703991.1:0-340 GCF_054177405.1 Leptonychotes weddellii | reverse complement strand
TCCACAAGACAAAACTCTAGAACACCATGAAATCACAGGAGATAAGGGTGGAAACAGCTTTTTTCCCCTGATCTTCCCTTCCAGCCAGACTTTTCCATTTCTTAGCACACCTGCTTTGAAGGCCCTAGAGGTACCTGACTAGCACACATTGAGGTTTAGAGTTTACCAATTTATTACAAAGTAGAAAATATTCCAAAAGTCCTCAGACTTAATAGAATTTATATTTTGATGAAACATCTACTTAACTACTAAGTGACTAATGAGCTAGTTCTACATAAAAATATTGGCTGTATGGTCAATTTTTATAATCTTAGAATTCAGGTTTATATATCCATTAAAC
>NW_027703990.1:0-340 GCF_054177405.1 Leptonychotes weddellii | reverse complement strand
GTGGAGGGGCGGAAGGACAAGCAGAAAGGGGCAAGGACATTTGAAGGTCAAACTCAGAACTGCTATCATTTTATGTCAGACGACGTACCACTGGCCGAGACAAGTCACATGACCGCCACCGAAGTCTAGGGCAGGTGAAGGCGCCCCATCCTAGATGAGCCATGGTACAGTTCTGGGTACGGGGGGTCGGGGGGGGCACACCGCAGCACACGGCTCACTCCATTCGCCCCCGAAAGAAACCAATCCAATTAAAATTAGGACTCTAGGAATAGCAGAGACAAATAATAAAACACGTGATATTTAAACCTATGAAATGGGTAGTTAAGTTTAAAGAACTCCC
>NW_027703989.1:0-340 GCF_054177405.1 Leptonychotes weddellii | reverse complement strand
TGAAAAGTACCGAATTACAGAGCCGGGAAGCTCAGAGAACACAGAGCAGAATAAGTAACAAACAGACATAGCTAGGCATATCATACTCAACCTGCAGCAAACCAAAGAAAATCTTGAAAGTAAGAGCCGTGGGTTTTGATAGAAATGGGTACTATCTGAGCTGTCCTGCTTCTTAGCCAAGAAATACTGGACTTCACCTTTTAAACATTGGTGGTATTCTTTTATAACAGATGAAAGGATGCATGTAAAAAAGCTTCATTACAGATGTTACTTTCTTCCTTATATAAATGAAAAATCAATGAGGCCATGTACATATGAAGAAGCACTCTTTAATTGAGGC
>NW_027703988.1:0-340 GCF_054177405.1 Leptonychotes weddellii | reverse complement strand
GCCTGGGTGGCTCAGTCGTTGAGCGTCCACCTTCGGCTCAGGTCACAATCCCAGGGTCCTGGGATCGAGCCCCGCCTCGGGCTCCCTGCTCTGCGGGAAGCCTGCTTCTCCCTCTCCCACCCCCCTGCTTGTGTTCCCTCTCTCGCTGTGTCTCTCTGTCAAAAAATAAATAAAACCTTTAAAAAAAAAAAAGAACATATCATGGGATCTAGGCACTATGCCTAATGGAGGATTCAGTCCTGTTTTTCACCCTGGATGTTTTGTAGAACTGTTTCCCTTCATGGCTTTGTTCAGCGAGGTCCACAAACTTTTTTTTTTTTTTTTTTTTAAGATTTTATTT
>NW_027703987.1:0-340 GCF_054177405.1 Leptonychotes weddellii | reverse complement strand
TCCCTCTCTCGCTGTGTCTCTCTGTCAAATAAATAAATAAAATCTTAAAAAAAAAAAAAAAAAAGAAGGAAGTTGTAGAGGCCGCTCAAGGCAGAATCCGGGAGTAGTAAATAGTACAGTGGGATGTCCTAGGGGAGATAAGCTGGACAGCTAAACATTAGCCACGTGTGTGGTAGGCTTTCAAATGGAAAACAGATTCCACTGTGTCCTTCGCCTCTGGTGCGATGACACCAGGTTTGTCATCTTCTGAATGAGCTCTGTATTCCCCCTAAATCTTGCCTCTTTCATCATCTGTGGGGTCAGCGTTATTGTTAGTGATGGTGTTGTTGTTGTTGTTGTT
>NW_027703986.1:0-340 GCF_054177405.1 Leptonychotes weddellii | reverse complement strand
TTTTCTTTTTTTCCTTTTTATATCTACTCAGCTACTTTATGTCTTTAATTGGAGAATTTAATTCATTTAAAATGTTTAAAGTAATTATTGATAGTTAAGGACTTACTATGGCCATTGTGTTAATTGCTTTCTAGCTATTTTGTAGATCTGTTGTTCCTTGTTTCTTATCTTGCTATTTTTTTAATAGCCTTTTTTTTTTAAGTAAATTCTACCCCCCAAAATAGGGCTTGAACTCATGACTCCAAGATCAAGAGTCATATGTTCTACTGACTGAGCCAGCCAGGCACCCCATCTTGCTGTCTTTTTTGTGTGTGTTTTGATGTCTTTTGCTCTCATATGC
>NW_027703985.1:0-340 GCF_054177405.1 Leptonychotes weddellii | reverse complement strand
ACTTAAGATTGATCAAGCGAACACAATTGATAGAATTTTTTCACTCATCTGAGGCCATTGGTTCCTGTATTCAACTGGAGTGACGTTTTTATTTCCTATTCTCCAGTGCATTGCTCCTTTTACTCACTTTTTTTTTTTTTTCCCCCGTGGCATGTGATTTGCTCTCTTGATAAAATGAGATCCTGAAAAGGATCACTGAGAAGTCCTTGGTCACAGCTCTCTGGGCCATTAGTTTAGCAGGTTTACGTAGTGGCTTCTGGGGCAAACCCGCTTCTGAGGCTTGCATCAGCGATTCTGAGCAGGTTATAGGAACAAAGTGGCCATCCTTGGGTAAAATGTT
>NW_027703984.1:0-340 GCF_054177405.1 Leptonychotes weddellii | reverse complement strand
GTCCTGGTTCTCAGGCCTATGGGTCTAGACTGCAGCCACATCACTGACTCTCCTGGGCCTCCAGACTGCAGATGGCAGATCACGGGACCTCTCAGCCTCCATAACTGCATGAGCCAATCCCTCATCATGAACCCCTTTCTATGTATCTGTATAGATCCTGTTGCTTCTGCTTCTCTGAAGAACCCCGACTATGACGCCAGGGCCCCAGCTGGCTTCTACTGGGAGCTCACAGTGAGTGGAAATCCCATTCTCAGCTTGCCCCGTGGCCAACCTTGAGTGACACCTGGAATGGAGATGCGTGGTCCATCTTGTGGGCCTGGGGAGCCCAGGTCTTCTCTGC
>NW_027703983.1:0-340 GCF_054177405.1 Leptonychotes weddellii | reverse complement strand
TAGGTTAGCCTGGTGATGGGTATTAAAGAGGGCACGTATTGCATGGAGCATTGGGTGTTATACAAAAACAATGAATCATGGAACTCTACATCAAAAAATAATGATGTATGGTGACTAACATAATAAAATAAAATTAAATTAAAAAAAATTGATTTGGCTCCTGTTTTTTTTAAACTTTGTGTTTACTTTGTTATATTTTTTTTCTAGCTCTTAGGCTGTTACATCACTGATTTTGAATCTTCTTTTCTAAAGCAAACATTTTAAAATTATAAAATTCCTTTAAATCACTGTATCACCTACATCCCCTAAATTTTGACATTTTATTTTGCATTTATCATTC
>NW_027703982.1:0-340 GCF_054177405.1 Leptonychotes weddellii | reverse complement strand
TGAGTGGTGTGGGGAGCCATCTGCACCCCCATCTGTAAGGTGGGACAGGGATGGAGGCTCTCAGAGGCTGGCCCAGTAGCAGACCCTGACATGGGGTCCCTCAGTCCCTGCGGACAGCCCAGCCCCGGGGGTCCCAGGTGCCCAGGGGGAGCTGTCGGCAGGGACTGCCATGGGACTCCGGTGGCCCAGGAGCCCTGACGTGCCCACCCCTCCACTGCAGGCCTGAGGATCCGGCTGTTCAACTTCTCCCTGAAGCTGCTTACCTGCTTGCTCTACATCGTCCGAGTCCTGCTCGACGACCCAGCCCTGGGGATTGGATGGTGGGTGAGCTAGAGGCTGC
>NW_027703981.1:0-340 GCF_054177405.1 Leptonychotes weddellii | reverse complement strand
GCATGAGCAGGGGGAGAGGCAGAAGGAGAGGGAGAAGCAGGCTCCCCGCTGAGCCAGGAGCCTGATGTGGGACTTGATCCCAGGACCCCAGGATCATGACTTGAGCCGAAGGCAGACGATCAACCATCTGAGCCCCCCAGATGCCCCCAACCAGTTTTATTTCTAATCTTCCCAGAGAGACTGACTTGACAACACCGGAAACGTATCACTCAGCCTGCTCCCCAAACACCATTTCCAGATTACATTTATATCACTGCCACAATGCAGAATTTTAAGCAGGGTTGTAACAACAACAAAAAAACAAAAATCATATATGTATATTATATATATTATGTAATAT
>NW_027703980.1:0-340 GCF_054177405.1 Leptonychotes weddellii | reverse complement strand
GGAAACCACCCCTACTCCTAATCCCCCGCCTACAGAAGAAGAGAAAACAGAATCTAATCAGGAGGTTGCTAACCCAGAACACTATATTAAACATCCTTTACAGAACAGATGGGCACTCTGGTTTTTTAAAAATGATAAAAGCAAAACTTGGCAAGCAAACCTTCGGCTGATCTCTAAGTTTGATACTGTTGAAGACTTTTGGGCTCTGTACAACCACATCCAGTTGTCTAGTAATTTAATGCCAGGCTGTGACTACTCACTTTTTAAGGATGGTATTGAGCCTATGTGGGAAGATGAGAAAAACAAACGAGGAGGACGATGGCTAATTACATTGAACAAG
>NW_027703979.1:0-340 GCF_054177405.1 Leptonychotes weddellii | reverse complement strand
CAGTCATATTCCATCCCCTCATCATGTTTACCTTTATTTTTGTACATATATAAGCTTTTCTTTCTTTAAAATTTTGGGAGGCACTTTCTTTTAACAGAGCAAAATATGCAAAAAAATTACTGTGTGGCACTGATCTATGCACCAGCCTGATCATATTTGAACATATTCTGTTTTTTGTTTGGTTGGTTGGGTTTTTTTTATCTTTTTCTTTTTTGTTTTTTCCTTTTTCTTTCTTTCCCTTTGTTTTCCCCCAGTTTCAGGTCTCTTCAGATTTGTTTAGTGTATATTTTTCTGGGGTCATTGTTACCCTGTTAACATTTTGTTCTCTCATTCATCTATT
>NW_027703978.1:0-340 GCF_054177405.1 Leptonychotes weddellii | reverse complement strand
TTGCTAGAAAGGAAAGTGGTAGAAGAGAGAGTGAAGGGTCATGTAAAGAAAAACCCAGAGTAGAGATTTAGGGGGATGAAATACTGAATTGAATGATGAATTCTTTTTTTTTTTTAAGATTTTATTTATTTATTTGAGAGAGAGATAGAACGAGAGTGAGAGAGAGAGCAGGAGTGGTGGGGAGGGGCAGAGGAAGAGGGAGAAGCAGACTGTGCTGAGCAAGGAGCTGGATGCAGCTCCATTCCAGGACCCCAGGATCATGACCCGAGCCAAAGGCAGATGCTTAACTGACTGAGCCATCCAGACATCCCAAATGACAAATTTCTTTTTTTTTTTTTTT
>NW_027703977.1:0-340 GCF_054177405.1 Leptonychotes weddellii | reverse complement strand
TGTGTTCTCTCTCTCGCTATCTCTCTGTCAAATAAATAAATAAAATCTTAAAAAAAAAATCAGTCTAAGTAGAAGAGAGGGTGGATGGGGGAATGGGTGAAAGAGGTGACAGGGAGGGGCGCCTGGGTGGCTCAGTCGTTAAGCATCTGCCTTCGGCTCAGGTCATGGTCCCAGGGTCCTGGGATCGAGCCCCGCGTCGGGCTCCCCGCTCGGCGGGAGGCCTGCCTCTCCCCCCTCCACTCCCCCTGCCTGTGCTCCTCTCTCACTGTGTCTCTGTCAAATAAATAAATAAAATCTTTAAAAAAAAAAAAAAAAGAAAGAGGTGACAGGGAGAGCACTT
>NW_027703976.1:0-340 GCF_054177405.1 Leptonychotes weddellii | reverse complement strand
GCCTGGTGGTGGGTATTGAGGAGGGCACGTTCTGCATGGAGCACTGGGTGTTATGCACAAACAATGAATCATGGAACACTTCATCTAAAACTAATGATGTAATGTATGGGGATTAACATAAGAATAAAAAGATAAATAAATAAAAAAGATGCGGAAACAGTCCACAAAATGTGGAAACAGCCCACAAAATGTGGAAACAGTCCCCCGGTGGAGAAACAGACAAGCGCAACGTGGTATGTCTATCCGTACAACGGAATATTAGTCAGCCTTCAAAAGGGAGGTGATTCTGACTCTCACTGCCTCCTCGAGATGAGCCCTGAGGACGTGATGCTAAGTGAGG
>NW_027703975.1:0-6209 GCF_054177405.1 Leptonychotes weddellii | reverse complement strand
ATTCTTTTTCTCTCAGTTTTTTTTCCTGAAAACCTAAAACTGCTTTAAAAAGTCTATTAATTTTAGCAATATATGAAGAGTTATAGAAGAGAGATGCTCTGAAGAGAAAATCAAGAAATTTCATATATACACAAAAGTACTTCTGGTAAGAAAGAACAAAGCAGGCAAAAAGAAGCAATAATGAAAAATTATGCATGATTTTTTTCAAAACCAGAAAAAGATTTAGATATTTAAATGAAAGGACAAAATTAACGTCAGGCAAATTTGGTGCAAAGAGACCTAGGTTATCTGAATTAAAGTTTTTTAATTTCAAGGAATTTAAATGTAATGGGAAAAAATTAGGGATCATTTTTTCTTCCCTGCAAAAATAAATACCAGAAGAAAATGAAGATTAAAATATAATTCTGCAGGGGAAAAAAGGTAACCTAAGTATTTTATATCAAGCCAGTATGGTTTTGTTTTTTTTTTTAAGATTTATTTATTTATTTGAGAGAGATAGAGAGAGAGAGCATGAGCAGGGGAAGGGGCAGAGGGAGAGAGAGTCTCTCAAGCAGACTCCACACTGAGCACAGAGCCCAAGGTGGGGCTTGATCCCACAACCCTGAGATCACGACCTGAGCTGAAACCAAGAGTCAGACGTTTAACTGACTGAGCCACCCAGGCACCCCAAGCCAGTATAGTTTTATGTGCAAATGCCACAGAGGCATTCTTAGATATATTTGGGGACTCATAAAATACACCTCATGTTATGCCTGTCCTGAAAAAAAAAATGACCTGAAAATGTCCTGCTCACTGGAAATAAATTACAACGAAGACTTCAAGAATAAGAGAATATTGCATGAAAAAATTGTGATGTATAATGAAAACATAAAAAAAAGTTGACGTTTAAGTAATCATTGTTACTGTGATCAAGAAGCAGTGTAAACAAAAAGAACAAATCTTTAAAGAGACTACACACTATATCAGGAAATATTTACAAATACTGATCATATTAGAAGCCACAAACTTTCCAATAAATCCCAAATCATAGGAATTATACAGGCCCCAAATGCAAGAAAACTTAAAAGTTTTAGCACAAGCATAAACACACAAG
Source organism: Leptonychotes weddellii (assembly GCF_054177405.1). Classification (NCBI taxonomy): domain Eukaryota; kingdom Metazoa; phylum Chordata; class Mammalia; order Carnivora; family Phocidae; genus Leptonychotes; species Leptonychotes weddellii. Next base: position 5,116 of record NW_027703975.1, on the reverse strand, counting down.
AAATAAAACTTCTTGGCAATTTAAAATTTTCTTGAATAACCTGCGACAAAGAAGAAATCAAAACAGCAATTTTGGGCTGCTTAGAAAATACTAGCAATTTTGAGATTATATATCACAATTAATCAGATGTGGATTAAGCTGTACTTAGAGATAAATTTATTACCTTAAGTACAATGAGAATAACTGAACTAAGAGTTCAATTCCACTCATCCTTTTTTTTTCTTTTTTAAGATTTTATTTATTTCTAAGAGTGAGAGAGAAAGAGTAGGAGCAGAAGGAGAAGGAGAAGCAGACTCTGTGCTGAGATCAGGACCTGAGCCAAAACCAAGAGTCAGGCACTTAACTGACTGAGCCACCCAGGGACCTCCAATTCAGCTCATCTTTTAGGATGCTTTTCACAAGTCTGCTGTTTTTTGGTTGTGACTGATTAATGAGAGCAAACCTGTTTTACCTCCTATTTTCTGCTAATCTTTTCCCACAGATGCTTGGATGTTTATGGCTATTCTTGCTTTTTTGCTCAAACTAAAATTCTGGAACATCACCTAGAAGGTGCTTTTCAAGTGCTGATTGGCCAGCACGCAATGAGGACTTCTGACATCATCTCCCACTGAAATTAAACAGAAAATGATATTGTCCAGTCAGTTTAAATAAAATGAGACAGGTAATGTTTTTCTTTTTTTCTTTCTTTTTTTTTTTTAAACTGCTGTTGAGTCTAGAAGAACTTTTAATGTCTATATGGACATATCTCTATACAAGTTGCCTAGCTGAGCAGGGCCTTATTCAGTTAATAAATGCATTTTAGTGCTTGCATTTCCTACTGCTTGCATGGTTTCTGGTGCTCGCTATGTCAAAGTTCTGTAGGTGTGGGCACATTTAACCCAATGAAATTGTATGTGTAAAAACGTACGGTTTTCACTTGTGGAACTGTCAATTATAAATAAAAAAATATTTTTGCTAAAAAACAAATACTATTGGGATACAGTGTTTGGAACTGGAACTCAATGAGGGAATTTGCAGGTTTGCTTCTCCTAGTCCTCATCATGTTCTTATGGAATATGCATTGTGATGGTAAAGGGGGGGGTGAGCAAAGAGGGACATAATAACCTTTATAAACTATCAATGTTTATCCCTTGGAACTGGGTTTGAGAGATCACCTCATCTTCTAGGATGACAGTGGCCATTATAAAGGCAATAGCATTTTCTAAGCTTGCAGGCTTTGGCAGTCTCTCTTTTATATTTCCTTGAGCCCTAGAGAGGCCGCAGGAGAGAGAGAGTAGGAGCAGAGGGAGGAGAAGCAGACTCCGTGCTGAGCGCCATAGTGGAAGGACCCTCACTCTAGGACAGTCACCAAAGAACCAGAATTTCATAGTGGCATTATTGACAAGTCAAAAGAGGATCTGAGCCTATTAAGAGGGAGTACATCATTAGAAATAGGGACATTTCTTTTATTTATTTATTTTTTTTTTAAAGATTTTATTTATTTGACAGAGAGAGACACAGCGAAAGAGGGAACACAAGCAGGGGGAGTGGGAGAGGGAGAAGCAGGCTCCCCGCAGAGCAGGGATCCCGATGCGGGACTCGATCCCAGGACCCTGGGATCATGACCTGAGCTGAAGGCAGTTGCTTAACCAACTGAGCCACCCAGGCACCCCGGGACATTTCTTTTAAAACTAAAAAATCTTTTATGTATACTACTAGTTTTAAAAAAGAGCCACAGTATTTTCTTTTATAGACAGAAATGCATTGTAAATAGCCACAGAAATATAGCCACAGAAATGTCACATTAATGGGAATAGCCTCCTAAGAGCAGAATATTGCACACTTTTGGTATTTTGAAAGAAAATAATTTAATATTGCACCTGATCTTTTTAAACTGAGATTGTTTCCAAAGTATCCTCAAAATTCATAATCTCCTGTACCCATAGGAGAGTTATCAGATACTAGGAACATGTTAACTAATAGCTTTATCATAAACTTCTATGCCCTGTGTTCTAACTTCATCATTTATCTGGGAAATGCTTTGAAGATAATTTTCCTTTGCTACATTAAAAAAGTCCTACAGTGCAAGATAAAGGGAATAATGGCTTGCTTTTGGATGAATCTGAGTAGTTTATTTATTTATTTATTTTTTATTTATTTTTTTTAAAGATTTTATTTATTTATCAGAGAGAGAGAGAGACAGAGGCAGGCAGAGGGAGAAGCAGGCTCCTTGCTCAGGAGCCGAGCAAGGAGCCCGATGTGGGACTCGATCCCAGGATCCTGGGATCATGACCTGAGCCGAAGGCAGAGGCTTAACCAACTGAGCCACCCAGGCGTCCCGAATCTGAGTAGTTTATATTAGAAGGCTAAAGGGTGGGAATTTTTGAAAAATCAGAATTATCTAGCTTGCCTTTGGTGTGCTTAGATCATTCGCATGTGAAGTTTTCATTCATCCATTGATTGATTCGTTCATTTATTCCTTTACTCCTTTATCAATTTAGCCAATGAAGTGCCTAGGCATTTGTCCTGAGCACATGAAAGCATCAAGACATACTCTTAGGGAGATTTCTGGGTAGTGAGAGATACAAAAGTGCTGTTAGGGCTGAATCCGGGGGCTATGAGAACATAGAGGAGGAACCACAACACCATCCTGTGGGGGGATTACAGCCAAGGGAACGGGAGGAAAATCACAGCAGAACTCCAAACACAAGTAGGGTTTAAGCAGGTGAAGGGAACAGGATGTGAGGGCAGCAAGAAGAGGGATGAGAGCCTGGAGGCATATCTAGAGATTCAGAAGGAGCCCTCGATGGCAGGGGTGTAGTGGGAGGGGTAGTAGAGGAGGTAGGGGAGAAGTGAGTCTTGAAAGGAAGGAAGGGTCCAAATCTTGAAGGGCTTTCCATGTCTAACAGTTTGGATTTTATCCTTACAGCAATGAAGAGCTGTTGAAGCGTTCTAAATAGCAGAGCAATGTAATCAGATTTGTTTTAGGAAGACAATTCTAAATGCAGAATGAAAAAGTAATGTGTAATACAGTGAGAATTTTAACAGGAAAACCAGTCAGGGGACTGTTAAAGCGATCCAGAGAAGAGATTCCAGGTAAGATCCGGGTAAGAGATACCAGTGGCATCAACTGGAGTGTTGGTGTGGGTGATGGATGTCAGGTAGAATTGACAGGGCTTGGCACAGATGGCTTAGGAGGTGTAGGAGAGGGAGGGGTCCAAGATGGCCCCATGCTTGTGGTTTGGACCTCTGTGCAGATTGTGGTTCCATTCACTGAGGAGAAAGGAACATGGGAAGCACTGAAGGTTTGATAGTGGGAGGGAGAGAAGACAGTGAACTCTGTTTTGGACCATCTCTCGTTGATATTGGAGATGATTTCCATTGGGCAGGTGGGTGTGCAGATCTCAAGTGGACCAGAATAAAACCACAGCAATGAATAATCAAATCCCTTCTGGGGAGTGCTCGGCATAACAGGGCTCAGAACAGACACTAGAATGAAGAATGTGTCTGGTGGCGGGGGAGGGGGCGGTCAGCAGAAGAAAAACCTATAACCCAAAGAATGTGTGAAATAACACCACAAGGATGTAATCAGAAAAACCCAGAAAATGAAAAATTCTGCAGACCTTTAGATTATATGACAATTATGAGACATTAAACCCAAATGCAGAGTGTGAATCTTGTTTAAATAAACTGTAAAAAAAACACAACAACTTATGAGTAATTGGGGAAATTTAAACACTTCCTGGCTATTTGAGGAGGCATTAGTGTTAATTTTTTCAGTATGAGAAGGCTACTGTGGTTGTGTGTTTTTTTTTTAATTGCTTTTGTTCTATTTTTTATTGTGGTAAAACACACATAACAAAATTTACCAACTCAACCATCTTTAAGTGTACAGTTCAGTGGCAATAGATGAATTTATAATGTTGAGCAACCATCACCACCATTGATGTCCACAGCTCTTTTGATCTTGGAAAACTGAAACTCTGTACCCATTGAACACTAATCTCCCACTTCCTCCTTCTTCCCAGCCCCTGGCAACTCCCATTCTCCTTTCTGTCTCTATAATTTTGACTAAGTGTGTCATATGCGCAGAATCATAGAGTATTTGTCTTTTCGTGGTTGGCTTATTTCACTTAGCATAATGTGGTTATATTTTTTTCACAAAAATAAGATCTTTTAGAGATGCATACAGAAATATTCACAGATACAATGATGTGATGTCTGACTGAGATTTACCGCAAAATAATCTTGTGGGAGCAGATGATGGGGGAGTGATTATGGTATAAATGAGATCAGAATGGCCATGTATCGATAATTGTTGAAGCTAGATGGTGGGTACATGGGGATTCACTCCATTCTATTTTTGTGTATATTTGGGATTTTTCATAACCGAAATTGAAAAAGAATGTTCTCCCCTACCCCCACCCCGCCATGGCCAAACTTAAATAGAACTTTTTTTCCCAAATGAAATCTCACGTGGAAATTTAGGCTACAAAGTATGGGTGGAAGGATAGCTGTCCTTATATAGCTAAGGCTTTGAACCCAGAGCCTATAGCTCTGAATTCCTTGAAACCTCCTCACCCTGCCTCTTGGCTTTCCCAAATTCTAGTTCTTTCTCAGGACACTGCTGGTAAATAGATTGGCATGTACGGAAGTAGGTAGGGAGTAACGGTATTGCCTATTATACGCTTCAACTTTCTCTTCATGTCTTTCTCAAGAGACAATGAGCATATGGACAATACTGTACATCATATTTCCCTTGAAATAGTCATGTGAGTTCCCTAGATTTCTTTCAATATCAGGTTTAGGTATTTCTTTAGGTATCATGTTTAGTAGCGAAGACCTGTTCTGCGACCGTCACCGCTTAAACTGGAGAAAAACACACTGCATTTCTGTCACACGGAAAATAATTTCTCGAACACATTTTACTTTTATTTATTTTTTTTTTTTTAAGATTTTATTTATTTACTTGAGAGAGAGAATGAGAGAGAGAGAGCACATGAGAGGGGGTAGGGTCAGAGGGCGAAGCAGACTCCCTGCCGAGCAGGGAGCCCGATGCGGGACTCGATCCCGGGACTCCAGGATCATGACCTGAGCCGAAGGCAGTCGCTTAACCAACTGAGCCACCCAGGCGCCC
>NW_027703974.1:0-340 GCF_054177405.1 Leptonychotes weddellii | reverse complement strand
CTTGACTTTAAAGTAACTACTGGAAAGAATTACGGGAGTCTTTCTAGTTCTTTCTTTTTTAAAATTTTTTATTTTTTTACATTTTTTTTATTATTGTGTTAATCACCATCATTAGTTTTTGATGTACTGTTCCATGATTCATTGTTTGCATATAACACCCAGTGCTCCATGCAGTATGTGTCCTCTTTAATACCCATCACCAGGCTAACCCATCCTCCCACCCCCTCCCCTCTAGAACCCTCAGTTTGTTTCTCAGAGTCCATCGTCTCTCATGGTTTGTCTCCCCCTCCGATTTCCCCCGCTTCATTCTTCCCTTCCTGCTATCTTCTTTTTTTTTTTT
>NW_027703973.1:0-340 GCF_054177405.1 Leptonychotes weddellii | reverse complement strand
TAGGGGCATCTGGGTGGCACAGTCGGTTAAGCATCTGCCTTCGGCTTAGGTCATGATCCCAGGGTCCTCGGATGGCTCCCTGCTCAGTGAGGAGTCTGCTTGTCCCTCTCTCTCTCTGCCTTGCTTGTGCGCTCTCTCCCTCTCTCTGTCTCAGTCTCTGAAATAAATAAATAAATAAATAAATAAATAAATAAATAAAATCTTTAAAAACCCCCACAACAATAAAAAGACACCCCAATTTTGAAAAGGACAAAGGACTTGATTAGAGATGTTTCAAAAACACGTATCATATGATCTCATTGATATGAGGAATTCTTAATTGCAGGAAACAAACTGAGTG
>NW_027703972.1:0-340 GCF_054177405.1 Leptonychotes weddellii | reverse complement strand
TTGAGTCTGCCCCAGGCCCTGGGCCAGGTGCTCCATGGACCTCATTTCACTTAGGCCCCAAATGACTTTACAGTGAGTCCCTTCCCACCAGGGGGGAAATGCTTGCCTGGCCCATGGCCCGGCAGCAAGTAAGTGGTGAGGCCAGGTGTGAACCCGGGTCCGTTGATGCTTAAGGCATGTCTGGATTTCCTGCTTGCCTCCTTTGGTAGGCCCGGTACAGAGCTCCCCAGGCTTGACCTGGCTCTGCCCTTCGCTAGCTATGTAATCTTAGGCAAATTGCCTTATTGCCTGGGCCTCAGTTTTCTTGTTGTAGAATGGGCTTTCTGAGGGCTCCCTTCTA
>NW_027703971.1:0-340 GCF_054177405.1 Leptonychotes weddellii | reverse complement strand
TTTCCATGTACCTGTCAATCCCTCACACACACGCGTGTGCGTGTTACATGTTGAGGTTACGAGGCAGGGGAAATGCTTATGCTCCCGGGTCACTGTTTTCTGTACGTACATCTGCGCCAGGCAGGGTGGCCGTGGGGAGGTCTGTTCACATCAGCCGGAGCAGGGGAGAACCACGACGCTTTTAAGGAACTCACTCCCCAACTTTTCTTTTTTTTTTTTTTATTATTTTATTTATTTATTTATTTGTCAGAAAGAGAGAGAGCAGGAGAGCACAAACAGGGGCAGCAGCAGAGGGAGAGGGAGAAGCAGGCTCCCCGCCAAGCAGGGAGCCCGATGCGGG
>NW_027703970.1:0-340 GCF_054177405.1 Leptonychotes weddellii | reverse complement strand
GGGCACTTGAAAAGAATGTGTAGTCCGCTCCTTTAGAATGAAATGCTCTTAATATATCTTTTTTTTCCTCTTTTTTATTGTTATGTTAATCCCCATACATTACATCATTAGTTTTAGATGTAGTGTTCCATGATTCATTGTTTGTGCATAACACCCAGTGCTCCATGCAGAACGTGCCCTCCTCAATACCCATCACCAGACTAACCCAACCACCCATCCCCCTCCCCTCTAGAACCCTCAGTTTGTTTTTCAGGGTCCATCATCTCTCAAGTTCGTCTACCCCTCTGATTTCCCCCCTTCATTCTTCTCCTCCTGCTATCTTCTTCTTTTTCTTTTTTTT
>NW_027703969.1:0-340 GCF_054177405.1 Leptonychotes weddellii | reverse complement strand
TGAATTTGTGAATATTTTGTTGAGAATTTTTCTATTTATATTCATCACAGATATTAGCCAGTAGCTTAGTTTTCTTGTCCTTATCTGGTTTTGGTGTCATATAATGTTTGCTTCTAAAATGAATTTGGGAGTGTTCCTTCTTCTTGAGATTTTTGGAAGGGTTTGAGAAGCATTGTTGTCAATCCTTTGCCTGGTAGAATTCATCAGGGAAACCAACTGGTGCTTTGGTTTTCTTTGTTGGAAGATTTTGATTGCTGGTTTGGTCTCCTTTTTCATTACTGGTTCAGATTTTCTGCTTCTTCGTGATTCAGTCTTGGTTGATTGTATGTTTCTAGGAATG
>NW_027703968.1:0-340 GCF_054177405.1 Leptonychotes weddellii | reverse complement strand
ACTTTAGAGCATTAACCTGTGCTCCCTCTCAAAGTTTCAAAAACTGTGAGCCTTTAACTTATAGTCTCAACATTTCTCACAGAGACTGTCCCATAGGAGGTGCTCAGTAAATGAATCAATAAATAAATACATGAGGATTGAAGCTCTTTCACATTCTGAAGGTGCTTGATTTGGAAGTTCATCTCATGGGCTCCTAGGAATGGCAGGCTGGGTTTTGGAGATAAATAGTAGAGTTAATTGTCTAGATAATTAAAAATAATTACTGCATCCAATTATATTTATGGGGTGGTTATGCATCTATCATGGCATTTGACCTTTACCACAATCTTTTTTTTTTTTT
>NW_027703967.1:0-340 GCF_054177405.1 Leptonychotes weddellii | reverse complement strand
GAGAGCGTGAGAGGGAGGAGGGTCAGAGGGAGAAGCAGACTCCCTGCCAAGCAGGGAGCCCGATGCGGGACTCGATCCAGGGACTCCAGGATCATGACCTGAGCCGAAGGCAGTCGCTTAACCAACTGAGCCACCCAGGCACCCATGGAAAGAAGAGGTTTAAAGCATCACATTTACAAAAAAAAAAAAAAAAAAAAAAGCTTGGTGCCACATGGAGTAAGAAGACAATAGCTGTTGATAAGGACTTTATTTAAAAAGATAACATATATCTAGTCTTTGTTTCTGGAGATGACATCAGGACAAGATGCCATTCCAGTCTCCTAAAAAAATGACCAATCAG
>NW_027703966.1:0-340 GCF_054177405.1 Leptonychotes weddellii | reverse complement strand
TTTAAAAAATGTTTAAAAATATTTCATGATTTAAAATAAATAGAAAAAGTATAGCAGCTTACAGTTAAATCATGGAATAGACAACCAAGGGAGGTTGTAGAATTTCTGCTTTGGGAGATTACAGAATCTATGATGAAGAAAGAAACACTTAAGGTTACAAGTTACGGGTTCAACCACTCTCTGTATTTGTGTTCCAGTCTACACTTGAGCATCTCCATTTATAGGAAACCCATGGCTTTTAAGGAAGCCCACCTGGAATTACTGCTCTGTCCCACTTCTACTTCTTGGAGGACATCGAGGTAGCTGTGGGTTCTCTCTGTTCAACATTTCATTCTGCCTT
>NW_027703965.1:0-340 GCF_054177405.1 Leptonychotes weddellii | reverse complement strand
TTAGGAATACACCTGGAAGAACTGAAAAGAGGCGTTCAAAAAAAACTTGTACAAAAATGTTCATAGCGGGACTCTTCGCAACAGCCAAAAGGTGGAAACGACCCAAATGTCCACTGACTGAGGAACAGAGAAATAAAATGGGGTGAACCCATTGGCTGGAACATTACTCAGCCAGGAACAGGAGTGACGCACAGGCAGGCACTACAACTTCATGCTCAGTGAACGGAGTCAGACACAAGAGGCCATGTATTGTGTGATTCCTTACATGTGAAAGGTGTGGAAGAGGCAAATCCATAGAGAGAGAAAGCAGATTAGTGACTGACGGGGGCTGCAGAGGGAC
>NW_027703964.1:0-6209 GCF_054177405.1 Leptonychotes weddellii | reverse complement strand
GCAACCCCGAGCTGAGAGCCCGCGCCTGGGCTCCGCCTCTGCAGCCGGCTTCCCTGCTCCGATACCTGGGAGCTCTGCCGCACTCAGGCACCCCAGTCTTTCTGTGACCCCAAGGGTCCTGAGACCACACTGTCCCGGAGGGTTCCACCCCCCGCTTAGCCACCGGAGTGACGTCCCTCAGCAGAGCAGACTTTTAAAAGTTCCGATTTTGTGCTCCGTGGTTCTATCACTTGCCAGAAGCGGCCGACGGAGGCCCCTCCCCCGCCGTCTATCCTCCCGAATATCGCCTCGGATTCACTTCTCCGCATGTCCTACCTTCCAGAAAGTGGTCGCTTTTCTGATGAGAGAGTTGTTGCTCTTCTTTTCTTTGATGTCCTGTTGAGTTTGTAGGTGTTCAGAATGGTTTGATCCCTATCCAGCTGAATTCCTGAGAGGAGACGAAATCCAGGTCTCCTACTCCTCCGCCATCTTGCCTCAGGGACATTTTTTAAAATCTTAAAAAAAACTCAAAAAATATTTAATCTTGGGGTGTAATGCACAGCATGATAGCTATATTTTTTTTAAAAAGGAAAGAACAGACCTCACATACCATACAAACACAATTCCACAGTATTTAAACAGAACAAAGCCTTTCTTTCCTGTACATAGTATTAAATAATATTTTCCCGATTATATAAGAATACACGTTCATTGTAGAAAAAATTTAAATTACTATATATATCTCCAAATAATAATAAGCAAAACCCACCTACAATCCTGGAACCTATTTTAAACACGTTAGAGCGTAAATTTCTTGCAGGTCTTCTACTCACCTGGAGCCAGTGGAAGTTGGATCACTGCTCAAGATGATCCGGGCGGTGGGATTCGGAGTCCTGTCCCCTGTGGACAGGTGTTTAGGAACGCAGTGAAACCAGAGCAAGGAAGGGAATTCAACAGGCCTCCATCGGTGCGACCAAATCCCACCTCCTGCAGCCCGCCTGCTGGGATTCCCATCCGCGGGGCCCTGCTTCGCCCTCCACCCGCCAGGATCGTTGAGCGCTAGTCCTGGGGCCCCGTTCGTGCTGCCCACCAGCGGCGTGTAAGCTCAGGATCAGCTGGTGCGCGACCTCCTCGCTCCATCCCCTTCTACCCAGGCTCTGCGGTCCGTCCTCGGGCTCCCGGCGGTCGGCGTGCAGAGGGTGCAGGTCTCCGCAGGGCGCCCCCCGCCGCCACTCCCCTGCACCCAGGGCCTTTCTCCAGGCGTCCAAGGCCTGCACCCTCAGTGAGGCCGCAGCCCTGAGGCCCCTCCTCTGAGAACCGCAGCAGAATCGAGGGGTGGGGGGCATGGGCTCCCCAGCACGCTGGTCCCTCTGGCACTCCTGGAGGGGCTGCCACCCCCGCGGGTTCCTAGAGCCTGCTGCGGCACCGGCCCTAGCTCCACACCCATGGCCCTGGTTCGGGGTCCAGTTTCGTGTGTGTTCAGGGCTGGAAATGTCCCAGCCCCGCTTTTGCAGATGAGAAAACAGAAGCAGCGAAATGAGACTTCCTGTTAGACGCTGGGGCATCTCCTGCTCTCTGCGCTGCTCTGCTGATGGCTGTCCTGATGGGAGCCCTGGTTTCCACTCAGCCCCACAAAAGGCGGAGGTTCCAACGCCTCCATCCGTACTGACCCCAGAGCTGGGTTCTTGCCTTTGCAGGCTGCAAAAACTTGTTCATGCTACTTAACCCTTTGGGGCTCAGATCCTTCCTGGTTTATTCATTGCTGAGGATCAAATAAAATCATCTGAATCGCTTCTCAGCCTTTTGGCTAAGATCAAATGCAAATAAAATTATCTGTTTAAAACACTGTAGTGCAAAGCAAGTGCTCAGTAAACATTTGTGAGTGGGTGAGACCAACTCTTTCCTAGAATTAAATCCTGGGGGGATTTTATGTTGTAGATCCTTACAAGAAGCACTGCACGACAGAATAGAAATGTCTTTTGGTACAGTCTCATGAGACACAGAAGCATTATTCAGGTGACTGTGCCTTTTACTAAAATTATATATTGAGTGACCCTTCAAAGGCAACTTGACAGCTAAGTGAAAGAATTCTGGGAGAGCTCTTAGAGCAGCAAGCGTGTTTATTCTACATGCACTGTGACTTTTGACATGGGTAAGTTCTTACTGTGGGATAGGTCTCCAGCAGATGGGAGCACTGGTGTTCATTTGTATGACTTACTACTGATTCGGCCTGACAGTTCTCCTCCAGAGAAAGGGCAGACAGACAGCTTGAAACCTCGTTGCTTAGAGACTACAGGCAGCCAATGTGCACAGTGCTGGGGGCAGGGAGGGGGACACCAGCCACCCAAACAGCAACCCCCTCTAGTCCTCTTTCCTCTTCTCAAGCCACTCATCGTTTCTTCAGTCCCAGCCTCTCCCCAAGGCCAAGCTGCTGGCTTGGGCACAATGGGGAAAGTGGACCAGCAACTAAAGGGAAATAACGAATCCCATCAGTTAAGCTCTGATCGCATCAACATAGGTCACGGAGGAAGTCCTTGTGGCTGTCCCCAAAACACAGCACAGGTCTTCTCCTCATTGAACCTCACACATCAGTAGGCTCGAGTGTCACTGAGCACGGTGATCACATTTCTAGCACAGAAACCTTGGCCACCTCTTCTCTAATACTTGCAGTCGAACAAAAAATCATCCGGTACTTACAGCTCAGGGAGTTGTCTTAGACTCCACCACTGTGAACAGAACCTGTCTAATCATCTCTGGCCCCTGGTCGCAATTTAAAGTGTTCAGAGAAACTGTGTTGTCCATTTGAACGCGCGTGTGACCACAGATCCTGTGATTGCGGACTGCGATAGAAGAAGCCACACGGGTGGGCAATGGGGCTGGTTTCTCAGTGGTCTGAGTTAACCACTCTCCCAGCTTCTGTGCTGGCTTCCAGAGTGCTTGCAACATGTTTGGGATAGAACTCGCCGAGGAGGGTCTCAGAGCCCTGCTCCCCGTGGCGCTCCACAGGCTGTCACCCTGTCCTCTCACTAACAGAGCCATGGAACAGAGAAGAGACAGGCCCCATGTCTCCTCCTGTGCCTGCAGGAGAGCCGCATTCTGCCCAAAGTGAGGACCCGAGTGCCCAGCAGGTGTGAGGCTGGATGGGACAACACCTCCCAGAGCAGTGGCCTTGGCTAAGTGGCCGGTGCTGGCCCTGCCAACGTGACCACAGAGCTGCCTGAATGGCAGTTTCTGATCTCCGGAAACATTTGACACGTGAACACACACACATACGGGAGTCCAGAACATGGGGTTTCAAACTGGGCCTTTTATTTTTGGATTGTCACTCAAGGTCACTTTGCACTGTAGGCACACTGTGAAGAGTCAGGAGAAGTGGGTCAGTAGGAGAGAGGAGGAGGACTCCGTACGGGGCCGACCATGACCTTATGGGGAGGAGAAGCGGCCACAGAACAGGATGCTGTTGGTCTTGCTGTGCTGGATGAAGAAAAGGAAGGGGTGGTCGGCACAGAACCGGGGCATGATTCTCGCACACCGCAACATCATGATGGCCGCAGTGGCGGCCGCGGCCTCCGTGCCTTCCTCGTTGACCTCCACGAAGGCCTTGTGCACCACCTTGGACAGATACAGGTCTTTCCTGGACGACATTCCAGAAAAGTCTGCCTTGGCCTGCTCGAAGGCATCGGTCATGCCCAGAGTGCAAAGGACATTCTCCATGTCGTAATTCTCCTCCAGTTTAAATCTAGGGAGGTACACTTCCGCCTCTTCTTCATCCAGCATGTCTGGCCTCGTCCACTCTGTGAATTTCTCATAAGTGAGTTCTTTCTCCACCTAGAAGAAGAGAGTTGAAGATTTTCAGATCTAGAACAGTGCTGCCCAACAGAACCATCTGCAGGGCTGTGAGTGCTCTGGGCGGTGCAGGACGAGGGGGCAGAACGGCAAGGGGACGTCATGCGAGCTTTGGAGCAGGCCCGTGGGCCCTGCCGGCAGGCACCATTGCCCCTCAGCGCTCCTTACCGTCCTCAAATCCGTGTTTTCATCTGGAAGCATGATGATCATGTTCAGCTCTTTGCCCACATAGGGCAGCACCAGAATTTTGGTGAATATTTCTCCTATATAGGTCATTTGAAAGGTAGATTTTTTAAACATCATCTGCACAGGCTTCTCCTCATTCTATCAAGGAAACAGATAAACGTTAAGTTGAAACCAGACCCACTGGACACACTGGACAAATCGACAGACCTGGCCAGTGTGGCTTCTACAAGCACTTCCTTGGCTGGCTTCTGGAATACCGCACCGGCCCCCTCTCCTGCCGGCCCATCTCTGTTGCCTCAACCTCTAAACACTGGGGTACTCAGGGCTCAGTCCTTACACTGCTGGTCTCTCAGTGATCTCAATCTTGTGACTTTAAACAGAATTCCCAAACGTATACTTCTAGCTAGGACTTCTCCCCTGTCCTCCAGATAGGTTACACTCCCCCGTATCCTACTGCTTACTTGGCCCCTGCATTTGGACAGTAAAGGAACCTACAATGTCGCATGTCACACTGGTCTCCTCACAGTCCCTTTCAGGTCCGCTCCATCTACCATGTTCCCCAGCTCAGATGACAGCAATGCCATTCACCCCATTGTCAAACACTCTGGAGTATCCCTGACTCCTGTCTTTTACCCCACAGTAGACTCATTAGCAAGTCATATGGCTCTGCTTTTTAAAGTATTAACATAAATGAGATCAAATTAGTCTTGGAACATCTTTCTGTGGCTCCCCCTCTATTCCAAGGGAGTAAAAAAGCAGAAGTCCTTAAAGACACCTGTGATGTGACAAAAGCTTGTCCCCCATGCTCTCTGCTTCCATCTCCCTTTGCCTGTCTGCTGCAGTCACAGGGGCCCCTGGATGCTTCCGAGGGCAAACTCAGCCCGCCCGACCCCAGAACCTGGATGGCGCGTGCCCTTTCGTTGTTCTGGTCTTTGCTCAGTGAGGCCTGTAACCTGAAACCGTACTCCCAGCCACAGGCTGGATCCTTCCTCTGTGTCTGTCTCTGGATCACTACCACTGTCTCATACACTCCCGTTTTCCCAGGTACGCTCACGGTCTCCCCTCAGGAAAACGGCAGCTTCATGAGAGGGATGCGTCACGGGTTTTGCACACACTGTGATGGTACCGGGCACCACGCCTGGCCCTCAAGCAGCATCTGCTGAATAAATGGATCGACAACTAAAGGACCGGAAGACTGAAACGACCAGGCAAAATGAACACATCCTACTAGGAGAAGAATGCATTTGTCACCAATGCATCCCCAGCTAGGCGGTAAGAAAGACCCAGGGACGGTGACCACATCCTAGCCAGCAGCCCTCCTCGGCTCCTGACTGGCATGCAAGCCCCATGCTGCAGTCCCCGGTTCTCTGGGGAAGCACATTACTCTGCGTCACACGGAAGAAACTTCTGTTTCAGCTTTTCACCTGTGCCTTGCCGAGGCATGCCCAAACTGGCCTCAGCCATGCCTGCCCCCTCGTTCCTCAGCACCCCATTCACCTCCTGGGCCAGGAGTCATCAGCACCCTTTTCCTCTAACAGGCCAGACAGTATATATTTTCAGCGTTATGGATCACACAGTTTCTGTCCTAACTACTCAACTCTATAGTTGTAGCATGAAATACAGAAATAAGCATGGCTGTGTTGCATTAAAACATTATATGTTAAAAATGTAGCCTGGTGATGGTTATTAAAGAGGGCACGTTCTGCATGGAGCACTGGGTGTTATACGCAAACAATGAATCATAGAACACTACATCAAAAATAAATTAATTAAAAAAAACTTTATTAAAAAAAAAGTGGTGGGCTGGCTTTGGCCTCAGGCTGCAGCTCGCTGACCCTTGCCTGAGGCAATTTCTCCTTCTACCCCTCCAGGGCCCAAAGCCCTCAGGCTTATAATATAAAAGGGTCCAATCTCAGTAACTGAATGATTCATCAAGTATACAATTACAGAGATAAGTTTCATTTTACTTAGAAATAAAGGAATTTTAAAAATCTATAGGAACTCAAAATCTGTTTACTTTCAGGCACAATCCTCCAAACCCAATAGGCTGGTGCACTCAAAACCTAGTGCGCTCCCAAGATGTCCATCGACAGATGAATGGATAAAGAAGATGTGGTATATATATACAATGGAATATTATGCAGCCATCAAAAGGAATGAGATCTTGCCATTTGCAACGACGTGGATGGAACTGGAGG
>NW_027703963.1:0-340 GCF_054177405.1 Leptonychotes weddellii | reverse complement strand
GATCCCGGGACTCCAGGATCATGACCTGAGCCGAAGGCAGTCGCTTAACCAACTGAGCCACCCAGGCGCCCCGAGGGAGGGAGAATCTTAAGCAGGCTCTGTACGCAGCACGAAGCCTGAAGCAGGGCTCAATTCCATGATCCTGAGCCAAAACCAAGAGTTGGAGGCTTAACCAACTGAACCACCTAGGTGCCCCTCATGTTTTTTATTGGTGATCTTCAATTATTAGTGGATTATTTTTTCAAAAAATTTTTAGTCAGTTCTATTTCCTCTTCTGTAAAGTCGGTTTAGGTGAATTATACACTTCTCTGTTGCATTTTTACTGTTAAGGTTTTGCTTG
>NW_027703962.1:0-340 GCF_054177405.1 Leptonychotes weddellii | reverse complement strand
GTTGTTTAAGCCCCCTGGTCTGTGGTAATTTGTTATGGCAGTCCTAGCCATCTACTATATCTCTAAAGAGGACATCCTAATTTAAATAAACAACTTGAGATAGAATAGCAACATACTACAGTCTGCTAGCTGGGTGATTATTGCTTGATTTCATCTATACCTGAATCTCAGACATAGCCAGAAAATATGCAAAATGTTTCCATCTAAGAGGTCTCCACAGCAAGCAAATATTTGAATGCCTCAGAATTAGTGGGTTTCTAAAGAGGTTGACTGAAATCACAGTATCTCTGAGTTATATAAAACTTAAAATTACCTGTTGGGAAGCAGATTTCTATTTTTT
>NW_027703961.1:0-340 GCF_054177405.1 Leptonychotes weddellii | reverse complement strand
CTGGGTGGCTCAGTCGTTAAGCGTCTGCCTTCGGCTCAGGTCATGATCCTGGGGTCCTGGGATCGAGTCCCACATCGGGCTCCCTGCTCGGCAGGAAGCCTGCCTCTCCCTCTCCCACTCCCCCTGCTTGTGTTCCTGCTCTAGCTATCTCTCTCTCTGTCAAATAAATAAATAAAATCTTTAAAAAAAAAAAAAAGAAAAGTGGTGGAAATCTGCCTTTAAAAGACAAAAACAGACAGTTTGGAAAAAAATAAAAAAGAGTGGGTGCCACACAGAGTCCTCAACTAGGGGTGATCCAGGCCCCAGGGGACTCTGGGTAGTGTCCGGGGACATCTGTGGT
>NW_027703960.1:0-340 GCF_054177405.1 Leptonychotes weddellii | reverse complement strand
CGGAGGGGTGGACGAACCATGAGAAACGATGGACTCTGAAAAACAAACTGAGGGTTCTAGAGGGGAGGGGGGTGGGAGGATGGGTTGGCCTGGTGGTGGGTATTGAGGAGGGCACGTTCTGCATGGAGCACTGGGTGTTGTGCACGGACAATGAATCATGGAACACTTCATCTAGAACTAATGATGTAATGTATGGGGATTAACATAAGAATAAAAAAATAAATAAAAAAAAATCTCAAGGACTTCATATCAGCTGCCTAAGTTAGTCATGGAGTCAGCAAAAACAAATTAAAAGAAATAAACAATATGCTTTTTATTGGCATATTTATTTATTTAGCAT
>NW_027703959.1:0-340 GCF_054177405.1 Leptonychotes weddellii | reverse complement strand
TTTTTTTTTTTTTTTTTTAAAGATTTTATTTATTTAACAGAGAGAGACATAGCGAGAGCAGGAACACAAGCAGGGGGAGTGGGAGAGGGAGAAGCAGGCTTCCCGCAGAGCGGGAAGCCCGATGTGGGACTCGATCCCAGCACCCTGGGATCATGACCTGAGCCGAAGGCAGACGCTTAACGACTGAGCCACCCAGGCGCCCAACATGACATGAGTTTTATTTAGCCAAGTATTTCTGCTTTTAAAAATGTGATTAAATAAGCTGATACAAAAGAATAATCTTATCTATGTTGCATTTCTTTTTTGTATAAATTTTTAAATATAGAATTTCTTTTTATAG
>NW_027703958.1:0-340 GCF_054177405.1 Leptonychotes weddellii | reverse complement strand
TCGCAGGGTCGCAGGGGCCCTCGGGGTGGCCGCCTTGCCACGGCAGCTCCAGAGAAGCCCTCGCTGACTGGCTGGCTGGCTGGCTGCGACGTTTATCCCTCTTGTCCTTTCCCTACAACCTGCTCAGGTTTCTTTCCGAGAAACCTTGGTTTTGAGGTCCTGATTTCAGACACAAACAAACGAAGACACTATAGGATTCAACACCAAATAAGGACCTTCCCCTATGTAATGTTAAACTGAAATTTGTTTTCTTTTGACTGTAAAACCAGAGTCACACATCTGACGGGCGCATCAATAAACAGAAGAATGGATCACTCAGGAAATGACATTCTGAGGCAGG
>NW_027703957.1:0-340 GCF_054177405.1 Leptonychotes weddellii | reverse complement strand
TTTTTTTTTTTTTTTAAAGATTTTATTTATTTATTTGACAGAGACACAGCAAGAGAGGGAACACAGCAGGGGGAGTGGGAGAGGGAGAAACAGGCTTCCCACGGAGCAGGGAGCCTGATGTGGGGCTCGATCCCAGGACCCTGGGATCATGACCTGAGCCGAAGGCAGACGCTTAACGACTGAGCCACCCAGGCGCCCCGCTTTGTTCTTTTTTTAATAAGATTTTATTATTATTATTTTTAAAGTTTTATTTATTTAAGTAATCTCTACACCCAACGTGGGGCTCGAACTCAGGACCCTGAGATCAAGAGTTGTGTGTTCTTCTGACTGAGCCAACCAG
>NW_027703956.1:0-340 GCF_054177405.1 Leptonychotes weddellii | reverse complement strand
GCTCGATAAGCAACTTATTAGCATTAGGTTAGTCAAAACCAACAATCATTTTTAAGCTATTTAGAAGGTACCGTTATGACAGATGTATTAGAGGAAAAAAAAGTGGCTGAAGAAGCAAAAGCACAAACAAGTAATGAGAGTATGTTAGAGCAACCAATGCAGACAGGTAATCAGCAAGAACAGCCTGATACTGCGTCGTTTACCAAACAAACCATTGCTGACTTGCCAACTGATATGCCACCAGCAAAAATGCAAATTCGCGATCTTGATTTCTATTATGGTGACTTTAAAGCGCTTAAAGATATAAATATTGATATTCCTGAGAAAAATGTAACTGCAT
>NW_027703955.1:0-340 GCF_054177405.1 Leptonychotes weddellii | reverse complement strand
TGGGAGGGGGAAGCCTTTGGCGCTTAAAGCTCAAGAGAGATAGAACTAATTTACATTTCCAAAGGTTCCATTTGGCTGTGGTGTCTGTGGCAAATGAACTGTAACGGAAGCCAAGGGGTAAGTTAGAAAGTTAATTCACGGGCCTGGGCAGGAGATGGAGGTGGCTTGGTCTAGGGCGCTCGAAAGAGGAGCCTTCAGGACATCTTTGGAAGACAGAGCCGACAGGAACTGCTGATGGAATGACTGGCCGTAGGGAGCTAAAGAAAGTGAGGAATCAAGGGTGTCTCCTCGGTTTTTGGCAGCAGCAACTAAGTAAATGACATTGCCATGTCCCTTAGGG
>NW_027703954.1:0-6210 GCF_054177405.1 Leptonychotes weddellii | reverse complement strand
CCCAGTATCCCATCCTCTCAGCCCCTCCCTTCTGTAACCCTCAGTTTGGTTCCCAGAGCCCAGAGTCTCTCATGGTTTGTCTCCCTCTCTGATTTCTTCCCATTCAGTTTTCTCTCTCTTCCCCTGTGGTCCTCTGTATTATTCCTTATGTTCCACCTATGAGTGAAACCATATGATAATTGTCTTTCTCTATTTGACTTATTTCACTTAGCATAACCCCCTCCAGTTCCATCCATGTTGATGCAAATTGTGGGTATTCATCCTTTCAGATGGCTGAGTAATATTCCATTGTATATATGAACCACATCTTTATCCATTCATCTGTTGAAGGGCATCTTGACTCCTTCCATAGTTTGGCTATCATGGAGATTGCCACTATGAACATTGGGGTGCAGGGGCACCTGGGTGGCTCAGTCGGTTAAGCGTCTGCCTTCGGCTCAGGTCATGATCCCAAGGTCCTGGGATCGAGCCCCACATCGGGCTCCTGGCTCAGCGAGGAGCCTGCTTCTCCCTCTCCCTCTGCCTCTCTCCCTGCTCATGCTCTCTCTCTGTCTCTGTATCTCTGGGTCTCAAATGAATAAATAAAATCTTAAAAAAAAAATTGGGGTGCACATGCCCCTTCTTTTCACTACATCTGTATCTTTGGGGTAAATACCCAGTAGTGAAATTGTTGGGTCATAGGGCAGCTCTATTTTTAATGTCTTGAGGAACCTCCATACTGTTTTCCAGAGTGGCTGCACAAGCTTGCATTCCCACCAACAGTGTAAGAGGGTTCCCCTTTCTCCACATCCTCGCCAACACTTGTTGTTTGCTGTCTTGTTAATTTTTGCCATTCTAACTAGTGTAAGGTGGTATCTCATTATGGTTTTGATTTGTATTTCCCTGATGGCTAGTGATGTTGAACATTTTTTCATGTGTCTGTTAGCCATTTGTGTGTCTTCTTTGGAGAAGTGTCTGTTCATGTTTTCTGTCCATTTCTTGACTGGATTATTTGTTTTTTGGGTGTTGGGTTTGAGAAGATTAAGGATCTTGGTCCTTTATCCATAATGTCATTTGCAAATATCTTCTCCCATTCCATGGGTTGCCTCTTTGTTTTGTTGACTGTTTCCTTTGCTGTGCAAAAGCTCTTTATCTTGATGAAGTCCCAATAGTTCATTTTTGCTTTTGTTTCCCTTGCCTTTAGAGACATGTCTTGAAAGATGTCGCTGTGGCCAATGTCAAAGAGGTTACTGCCTATGTTCTCCTCTAGGATTTTGATGGATTCCTGTCTCACATTTAGGTCTTTCATCCAGTTTGAGTCTATTTTTTTGTGTGCTTTAAGAGAATGGTCCAGTTTCATTCTTCTGGATGTGGCTGTCCAATTTTCCCAACATCATTTATTGAAGAGACTGTCTTTTTTCCATTGGATATTCTTTCTTGATTTGTCAAAGATTAGTTGACCATAGAGTTGAGAGTCCATTTCTGGGGTCTCTATTTCTGTTCCATTGATCTATGTGTCTGTTTTGGTGCCAGTACCATGCTGTCTTGATGATCAAAGCTTTGTAATAGAGCTTGAAGTCAGGCATTGTGATGCCCCAAGCTTCAGTTTTCTTTTTCAACAATCCCCTGGCAATTTGAGGTCTTTTCTGATTCCATACAAATTTTAGGATTATTTGTTCCAGCTCCATGGAAAATGTCGATGGTATTTTGATAGGGATTTCATTGAAAGTATAGATTGCCCTGGGCAGCATAGACATTTTCACAATGTTTATTCTTCCAATCCATGAGCATGGAATGTTTTTCCATCTCTTTGTGTCTTCCTCAACTTCTTTCATAAGTGTTCTGTAGTTTCTAGGGTATAGATCCTTCACCTCTGTGGTTAGGTTTATTCCTAGGTATCTTATGGTTTTTGGTGCTGTTGTAAATGGAATCAATTCCTTAATTTCTCTTTCTTCAGTCACATTGTTTGTATATAGAAATGCACCTGATTTCTGTGCATTGATTTTTGTATCCTGACATGTTGCTGAATTGCTGTATGAGTTCTAGTAATTTGGGAGCAGTCTTTTGGGTTTTCCACATAAAGTATCATGTCATCTGTGAAAAGAGTTTGACTTCTTTGCCAATTTAAATGTGCCAATTTAATGCCAATTTAATGAAAAATGTATACTGAAAATCTGCCTACTCAATAAATGTGCATTTTCTTTAAAACTATATCATCTTTTCTAATATACTTGTCACACTTTATTATATTATCCTATTAAACAATGAGAACATTTTTAATCATCAAACAATGCAGTTGTGGAGTGTACACTTGTGGTTCCACTGACATAATTACACACTTGTCCAATTTTTTTCTTCAGGGCAAATTCCTAGAAGTATGGTGGGTTTCACACCAAGATTTTGCACTGAATTTGAACACTTATCCTAAGGCTGCCACAAGAGATGTATACTGGAAAACCATAACAAAGTAGCAAATCCCAGATCGTGGCTGACTTATAGCCAACCATATTTGGGGAGGTGAATGGGGCCCCACTGAATACAGACTGGAAAACTGTATTTAGGCACTTGGAAGTTTACAGCAGTCCTGTAAGAAGAGAAGAGAAGAGAAATAGCAGAAGAGAAATAGCCAAACAGATAATTAAACAAGGTGCAGTAGGGAGAAGACTGTAAGAGGAAGAGATTAGTCAGTCAATTTGGCATTGACATTTGTGAAATGAGGAAAACTGCAGAGTCTCCTGTATGAGAAGCATTGGTTGGGGGTTTAAAATTTGTTTCTGAACTAGAAGACTGACAGGTAGGCTATAGTTTACCAGGTTATATTTTAGGACTGTTGGCTGGGGAAAAGCTACGTGATTGACCACTATGCTGCTTAAACTGAGACCGAGAGGGGGTGGAGGGGACGAATACGACCAAAATAGAATACATGTTTCTGAACCACCAGCATCATTTCCTACTGTTTCATGGTAGACAATGATCATGAGTTTGCCTTCTCTTCCACAGAAGGGCATAACTAGCAAAGGACGTTTTCTAGTAGTCATCCTAGAATACCTAAAGTATATACATAAAATGAGAAAGTAATTTAATCAGAACAACAACAACAGTAGACATGCAGGATGAAATTACTTTATATTTGATAGTATCCATTTATTTTAATTGTTGTAACCAATTAAAATATGTTAAAAATAAAGAGGCCGTCCTGTTTTGCAAATGCATTTCTGAAGTACATTAATTCAGAATGGATGCAGAGGTAGCAAAGTACAAAGTATTCTATAGCTGATTATTTTGGAAGTCAGCATTTAGAAATGATATTAACACATAAAATGTTTAAATGGGCTGTAAGGTATCACAGAGTATAATTACTTATACATAAAGTATCACACAGTATGATACCACCTCATCTTTGCTTATAATTATTATAAAACCATTTACATATAAAAACTGCATCCATGTTGTGTGGATTTTTAAAAATTTATGGGACTGGGAGATAGTCTGAGGGTTTTGATGTTATACGCTGTCAGACTGCTTTACTCTCTATTTGGCCGAGAAGAAAAGCAGGCTTGCATTTTGTTTTGTGTTGAATGTTTTAAAAATTTACATTTAATTTTTTTCCACTTATCAATGCAGAAGAAAAATGCCACAATAGTGTGATTAGTTGAATCCTTATAAAAACTGCAGGATGGGGGCACATGGGTGGCTCAGTCCATTGAGCATCCAACTCTTCGTTTTGGCTCAGGTCATGATCTTAGGGTTGTGAGATTGAGCCCCACATCAGGCTCCATGCTTGGTGGGGAGTCTGTTTGAGATTCTCTCTCTCCCTTTGCCCCTCCCTCCTCTCTCTCTCTCTCTAAAATAAATAAATCTTAAAAAAAAAACAACAACAAACCTTCGGATGATCTTTATTATAATCATAACATAAATACTGGGAAGGACCTTACATTGGGGTCCTTAACTTTTCATTTGTATAACATGTGTGTTTAGGAACTTAACAAAGGTCAAAGAAACAGTGTAAAAGTAGAACTAGTTTTACCACTTCTTATTGTATAGTTGAGTTTTTTGGTCTGTTTTGTTTTTTGGGTTTTTTTAATGACTGTCATCCTACAGAATTCTTTTCCAGTTTGTTCATGTCTTTTCTAAAGATAATTAAAATTAGTTCTCATTAAATGGGGTGCCTCTCTTTTTCATTACATACATTTTAGCAGGTAAGGCCTGGCAATTCTTTATATACTCCGCCTTAAATTATTTTTTTTTCCTAGAATGGAGTTTTTTATTTTATTTTTTACAAATATCTTTATTTCTTTTAATTTTAATGCCAATATAGCTAACAAACAGTATATTAGTTTCAGGTGTACAATACAATGATTCAACAATTCAATGCATGACCCAGTGCTCATCACAACAAGTGCACTCCTTAATCCCCATCACCTATTTAACCCATCCCTCCATGCACTTCCCCTCTGGTAAACATCAGTTTGTTTTCTATAGTCGAGTACATTTCTGGATTTGTCTTTCTCTCTCTCTTTTTTTTCCTTTGCTCATTTGTTATGTGTCTTAAATTCCACATATGAACAAAATTTTGTGGTATTAGTTTTTCTGTGACTGACTTATTTCACTTAGCATTATACTCTCTAGCTCCATGTATGTTGTTGCAAATGGCTAGATTTCATTCTTTTTATGGCTGAAAAATTTTCCGTTATATAGACATAGATGATATATAGATATAGAGATATAGATAGGTATAGATATAGATTATAGATAGATGATAGATAGATAGATATAGATCTGTCTATTGCCTTTTCTTTATCTATTCATCTATCAATAGACACATGGGCTGTTTCCATAATTTGGCTGTTATAGATAATGCTGCTATAAACATCTGGATTCATGTATCCCCTTGAATTACTATTTTTGTATTCTTTGCGTAAATATCTACTAGTGCAATTGCTGGATCATAGGGTAGTTCTATTTTTAAATTTTAAGGAACCCCCATACTGTTATCCACAGTGGCTGCACCAGTTTGCATTCCCACCAACAGTGCATGAGGGTTTCTTTTCCTCCATATCCTTGACAACACTTGTTGTTTCTTGTGTTTTTGATTTTAGCCATTCTCAGGTGGTATCTCGTAGTTTTGGTTTGCATTTCCCTGATGCTGAGGGTTGTTGAGCATCTTTAATGTATCTGTTGAACATCTGGATGTCTTCTTTTGCGAAATGTCCATTCAAGCCTTCTGCCCATTTTTAACTGGATTGTTTTTTGGGTGTTGAGTTGTATACATTTTTTTTATATTTTGAATACTAACCCTTTATTGGATATGTCATTGCAAATATCTTCACCCATTCTATAGGTTGCCTTTTAGTTTTGTTGATTGTTTCCTTTGATGTGCAGAGCTTTTTATTTTGATGTAGTCTCAATAGTTTATTTTTGCTTTTATTTCCCTTGCCTCAAGAGATATATGTAGAAAAATGATGCTACAGCCAATATAAGAGACATTACTGCCTGTGCTCTCTTCTAGGATTTTTATGGTTTCAGGTCTCACATTTAGGTTTTTCTTCCATTTTGAATTTATTTTTGTGGATGGTATAAGAAACTGATTTTTTTTCATTCTTTTGCATGTAGCTGACCAGTTTCCCCAACACCGTTTGTTAAATAGGCTGTCTTTTTCCCATTGGATGTTCTTTCCTGCTTTGCCAAAGATTAATTGGCCATGTAATTGTGAGTTTGTTTTTGAGTTTTCTATTCTGTTCCATTGATCTGTGTGTCTATTTTTATGCCAGTACTTCACTGTTTTGATTACTATAACTTTGTAATAAAACTTGAAGTCTGGAGTTGTGATAACTCCAACTTTGTTTTTCTTTTTCTTTTTTTTTTTTTTTTACTCCCAGGCTTTATTTTATTTACTTTTGCATTTAAATGGTTTTTTTTTTAGTTTTTTATTGTTATGTTAATCACCATACATTACATCATTAGTTTTATTTTTTTTATTTTTTTAAATTTTATTATGTTATGTTAGTCACCATACAATCATCCTTAGTTTTTGATGTAGTGATCCACAATCCATTGTTTTCGTATAACACCCAGTGGTCCATGCAGTACGTGCCCTCCTTAATACCCATCACCGGGCTAACCAATCCCCCTCCCCCCCTCCCCTCTAAACCCCTGTTTGTTTCTCAGGTGCATAGTCTCTCATGGTTCATCTCTCCCTCCAATTCCCCCCGCCCATTTTTCCCTTCCTTC
>NW_027703953.1:0-340 GCF_054177405.1 Leptonychotes weddellii | reverse complement strand
TGTTGGGGAAGATATTTATAAGAAACTTTTTGAGTTTTTCTGTGAAACCATGTGATGATTTAAGATTCTCATTTAATTAAGTGTATCTTTCGCCCTTTTTACTCATATGAGCAAAATTATGAGTGATTTGTAAACATTTCAAAAATTCCCAAGATCAAAATACTGTCTTAGAATGCTTCTTGGTATAATTTATTAGGGTGTTAGCCCTGTGCCAAAGAAAGCTCAAAAAATAAAATAAAATAATAGACCAACATTTTTAATGTGAAACAGTATACATAATTTACCAAAATAAGGCTTTTAAGTTTCTTTGACCCTTACTTTGCACATTTTTTTTTCCAGC
>NW_027703952.1:0-340 GCF_054177405.1 Leptonychotes weddellii | reverse complement strand
TACAAAATAAATCATCCATTTCTAAATGCAAATTGTTTCAAACGGTCTCTCAAATTAAAACACACCTAACATTGGGGTGCCTGGGTGGCTCAGTTGGTTAAGCATCCAACTCTTGATTTTGGCTCAGATCACTATCTCAGAGTCGTGAGATGGAGCCCCATGTTGGGCTCCGTGCTCAGTGGGGAGTCGGCTTGAGATTCTCTCTCCTTCTCTCTCTGCCCCTCCCACCCCTCGCTCTCTCTCCCCCTCTCTCTAGAATAAATAAATCTTTTTTAAAAAGTATAATAAAGGCTTTAAGAAAACACACGTAACATTAATTCTAATTAATTACTCTAATTTA
>NW_027703951.1:0-340 GCF_054177405.1 Leptonychotes weddellii | reverse complement strand
TTTTTTTTTTTTTACAGCTTTATGGAAATACAGTTCACATAACACAAAATTCACCCATTTAAAGAGAACAATCTATGGTTTTTAGCATACTCACAGAGGTGGGAAGCCATCACCACCATCAACTTTAGAACATTTTAATTACCCCCAAAGAAACCCTGTTTCCCTTAGCAGTTACTTGCCATTCTTCCCCAACTCCATCCCTGCCACCACCGTCCCCACCACCACTGTCCCCACAAGCCCCAGCCCCCCACCTCCAGTCCCCCCACCAGCCCCAGGCAACCAACCACTAATTTATCTCAGCGAATTCACCTAATTCTAGACATTCCATATAAATGGAATC
>NW_027703950.1:0-340 GCF_054177405.1 Leptonychotes weddellii | reverse complement strand
TGAATCACAGACCTGTACCTCTGAAACAAATAATACATTATATGTTAAAAAAAAAAAAAAAAAGTAGGAAGGGAAAAATGAAGGCGGCAAAATCGGAGAGGGAGACGAACCATGAGAGAAACAAACTGAGGGCTTTAGTGAGGAGGGGGGAGGGGGGATTGGTTAGCTCGGTGATGGGTATTAAGGAGGGCACGTACTGCATGGAGCACTGGGTGTTGTATGAAAACAATGGATCGTGGACCACCACATCAAAAACCAATGATGTAATGTATGGTGATATAATAAAATAAAATTAAAAAAAAAAACTAAAAAAAAGTGAAAATAAAAGCCATAAACAGGA
>NW_027703949.1:0-340 GCF_054177405.1 Leptonychotes weddellii | reverse complement strand
CCTTACGGGGGATTCACAATATGCCGAAAAGGAGTTGTTCATGTTTAAAAATTGAGGCTGTTATCATTGGGCATGAGTAAAACAAGCACAGGTTTCACAGGTAGCCTTGAAGATTCTGTAACATTATCGACCCTGTTGTGAAAAAAGCAAAGCCCACAAGTGTAGTTTTCTGCATTTTAGAAATTCAGCACGGCATGCTGCTGACATTTTGCTCAGGGATCTTTTTTATAGAGTGAATAGCAATCAATCAGCAATAAGTGCAGTTTTCCTGGGTTTGCATACCTTTGTGCTTGGGCACATACATTTTTTACTATTTTTCCTCATTGCATGCAAAAATATG
>NW_027703948.1:0-340 GCF_054177405.1 Leptonychotes weddellii | reverse complement strand
TTCCGGATCTAAGTAAAAAAGAAAAATGACCAAGTAAAAAAGAAAATGACCAGCACTCTTTGAGAGCTATTTGCTGGGCACTCAAATGGCACTGTGCACGTTATTACTGAATTTAACCCTCTAACCCTACAAAATAGGTGTTATTATTTCCCCAATTTTATTTTATTATTATTTTTAAAGATTTTACTTATTTATCTGACCGAGAGATAGAGAGCACAAGTAGGCAGAGTGGCAGGCAGAGGGAGAGGGAGAAGCAGGCTCCCCACTGAGCAGGGAGCCGGACTCAGGGCTCGATCCCAGGACGCTGGGATCATGACCTGGGCCAAAGGCAGACACCTAA
>NW_027703947.1:0-340 GCF_054177405.1 Leptonychotes weddellii | reverse complement strand
GATTTTAATATTTAAAAATGAATCGAAAGGTGAAGACAGTCTTTTAAAGTAAAAATGAAGGGAGACTTTGATCAAAAGTGAAGGAGATCATCTAACATTCTGGAGAAAACTATTTGTTACATAGGTTCCAGTTTCTCAGGAGAGCTCTTGAATCTCCAAAAAGAATAATGATTTTTTATCGGCGCAGTATTTCCATTAATGGTTCTCTTTTATTAAGGAGACGTGCATTCTGAAGGATTTTAAAAATACGATATATTACTATTTATCACACTATAAAACATGAGTTGGAAAGGTAGCATTTCTAGCCTTTGGTTCAGACTCTCTGATTCTGAGGTCCCAG
>NW_027703946.1:0-340 GCF_054177405.1 Leptonychotes weddellii | reverse complement strand
TTGGCAGAGAGGTACAATATTGTTATCCCTATGGTGAAAATAAATTCATTTGTTGTATATAGTTCCTCAATCTCTGAAGTAAAGGTATGAGTAATCTAGGGTATGAATGGTTGAATCAAGGCTTGATTTTGGAAGTAAGAACAATGGCAGTGATGATGAAACTGCTGTAGTCCTTAATTGGGGCTTGTTTGTACAGTAATGATATTTCCAAGTAGATTACACTCTGTTACTTCCTGCTAGCCATCAGCATGAGCCCTACTGCCTAAACACTATTTCATTTATTTATGTTTGGAAAATCCATAAAGAGTTTTCGTTTGCAATTTTGTTTCTTTTGTTATGT
>NW_027703945.1:0-340 GCF_054177405.1 Leptonychotes weddellii | reverse complement strand
TCTTTGAGGTTTTACTTATTAGCCAAAACCTCTCTCATCTCTTAATGTTGTTTGTGATGCTACAAGATTACAGCACAGATGGTTAAATTCTCTAATTATTTGGCAGGCACACATTTCCAGGTCGTGGGGTTGTCTGGTGAACTTTAACTACATCACCTCACTGTGTTGCGTCTGCTTAAAACTTTGCCTCGTGTAGTTCCGCAGAGGGGAGTTTAGGTGTTTTAAACGATGGAACAAAGCAGCTCATGTGGCATCTGGGAGGGGCCCCCAAACTCTTTTTGAGAAAGAGTTGCATCAGATTCCTTTCTCACGTCTTGTGAGCAGAGCGGGTAGGGGCAGG
>NW_027703944.1:0-340 GCF_054177405.1 Leptonychotes weddellii | reverse complement strand
TTTTTATAGACTAGGTTAACTGTATGAAACCGATAGACTTCTCCACTTGATTTTAGTGCAAGAACACAAAATAAACATTAAAGAGCAGACTACTTTATCTACTTTGTGAAATATGTTGGGAGTTTCAGCTAAACATCGGAAGATCTTAAAAGATTTTATTTGCTAAAAGCACCGTAAATTGAGTAATGCCTAATCACTCTACTTGCATCTTCATTTGGAGGCCCCAACAGAAGGGCAGCATCTTTTGGCTACAGTGACTTCTGCTAAAATTAGTCTTGGAGGCCCTAGCCCACATTTACCAGGCATAGCCTAGGTTTATCCACCTAACCCATCTCCTCCT
>NW_027703943.1:0-6211 GCF_054177405.1 Leptonychotes weddellii | reverse complement strand
TCTGATGAGAGAGTTGTTGCTCTTCTTTTCTTCGATCTCCTGTTGAGTTTGTAGGTGATCAGAATGGTTCAATCCCTATCTAGCTGAATTCCTGAGAGGAGATGAAATCCAGGTCTCCTACTCCTCCGCCATCTTGCTCCACCCCCCCAGTGTAGGATCATCTTTACAAACTTTGAGTAACAGGTTCCCAGTGATACTTGTACATAGTCAAGTAAAAGAGAACTTAAAAAGCTTTATAAATTCAAAAATTAAATTTTGAGGTGCCGTTAAAAAAATGAAAAAATGAGTAAAAATAAAAAGTGTAATTAAAAAAATAAAAAGATGTTATAAAGTTTCCTTGCTACTCCCAGCCTGTCCTGGATGAGCCACATTAGCACCACCTGGGAGCTTACTAGTAAAGCAGTCTCAGGGCCCATCCATACCTACGGAGCCAGAATCTGCATTTCAAGATTCTGCAGGTGATTTGGGCATTCATTCAAGGTTAGGAATCTAGTCTAGAGGGATATTTAGTAATCACTTAAGCCTGTGCATGGATCCAACAGTTTACCCTCCCTGTAGACTGGAGAGGGCCCCAGTCACTAAGCCCACTCTGGTGGCAGCGTGGGGCTGCCCTTGGAGAAACCGGGGAACAGGACAGGTAAGCTTTGGCTGTGTGAGGGATCTCTTGCATTTTCCTGGGGAGCTCTTTCATGGGGAATTTAGAAGAAGAGTCCCAGTGAGGCAAAACTGTGTACCAAGGAAAAGAAATCTATTTCACATAACACAAATATCTGTCGGGTCCATTCATATAATAGATGAACTGGATGTTAATCTTTTGGATGAAAATCAATACAGATCCAGACTTCTTGCCGGAACTTTGGTGGGAAGGTCCTTGCTTATTTTAGGAGAATCAAGGAGCATCGTAAAGGATGGCAGGTGTTTCACATTCCCTTGAAGCACGCGCTTATCTTTTTTTGTTTATGTGAAATATGTGGCTTTTGCAATGTGAGTAATTTTAACTAGTAACTGTTTTTTTCTTTTTCCCCTCCTCCTCAAATTGCCTGCACTTGCCTCGTAATTTCCTTTCCTTGCAGAGGCTTTCAAACTGTTCAGCCACTAGAGGTCTGTATTACCTATTTAAAAAATCATACCCAGCCAGCTGAGACTTTCAGTTCTCAATTTCAATATCTATTTCTATTTTTTAAGATTTAAAATCTTTTAAAGACATAATACCTGGGAATAAGAAATCACCACGCCTTAGGAAATGAAGGAGAAAAACTTGTTTCCCCTGCTATTTCCACTAGACAGCTGAGCATAGCTTTATACTCAAACTCAAAACTCATTGGCCAGTCACAAATCAGAGGAACAAAATTTATTTTCTGAAAAATAGTTTTCCCTGATTTATTTTAAGATGTCTGTGTTTTTTAACCTTATATTTTAAAGCATTTATTTTTCTCTTTCCACAAAAGCTATTCTCAGTTTTAAGACACTGATTTTACAACTTTTATGAGGGTTTTAAAATAAGATTTTCTCTTATTGGCCATCCAAGATTAGATTATAATTAATGTTCTTTCAGGCTTACTTTATAAGGCTCTGCTGTAATTTGATAAACTAGGTTTGCATGGTTAAAGCTGTAACTGAGGTGATGATTATTAGTGATGCCTACTGTAGATTGGGTCCCTCACGTTTTCACCGTGTTCCATGTTTGCACAGGGATTTTTCACTAGAGTAGTGCATTTGGGCCTGCCCTTTGCCAGTAACATTGCAGGCTCTGAGCCTTCCAGAAATCTAAAAACGTGGTGTGTCCTGTTTACAGAATACCTGACTAATAATGGTAAAAGCTTTCCATAATCTTATAGAACAAGGCTCTCTGAAACACAGCACACTCATATATTCACATATTTAAATGGAATGGTTGAAAATATTGCAGACATAAAAGCTGTAACTTACTGTGTATTGCACCAGGGGTTTGGAGTTCTGATGCTAGATTTTCATAGATTCTAATTATGCCTGCATTTGGAGTAAGTGGCTACATTTGTTGCCAGGCAAGGTGTAAGGCTAAAAGGCTCCCTTCTTTTAAAAGGCATTATTGCATAATGTTCCTGGCCTGTACAGCTTCCAGAAGCATAAGCAGGTCTAGTGTGGCTTCTCTCTGAGTCTGTCACTTTATTAAGACATAACAATTTGCAAGTGTTATTTAGCAGATCAGCTGGGTTCATTTCAAAGGCTAATATTTAACAGAGAGGGAAATAACCCATCCCTATCCTTTTAAAAAGTGTTTTCTATGTATTCTCAGGCAAATTGCCTAGTGTCTTCCATAGATCTCAAAGCTAGGATTCAAGGATAATTTTAGTAATGTCTTACCCTGCTTGCCTACATAATCCAAATGATCAGTTCTACAGCAGAAGGAAACTAATTCACAGTACGCTAATTTGTACCACAGACCGCATTATTTAAAGTAGTTACGTTTTTTCCTTCATTTCCTGTTGCATTTTTGTGTCTGGCTGGTGGCATATGAATTAACAATTTTCTCACTGAAATGTGACAGAAAAATATCTGCTTTACTCTATCTTCAAAATTCCTTTCAGAGCTCTGGACTCTCCTACTATTCAAAATAATGCTAGCTTAAACTTGCACTCTGTATCAGTATAAGCTAATACTAACAAGGTGTTCACTTATATAGGTATATGTAAAAAC
Organism: Leptonychotes weddellii; assembly: GCF_054177405.1. Taxonomy (NCBI): domain Eukaryota; kingdom Metazoa; phylum Chordata; class Mammalia; order Carnivora; family Phocidae; genus Leptonychotes; species Leptonychotes weddellii. Next base: position 3,535 of record NW_027703943.1, on the reverse strand, counting down.
AAATGCTGATGATGTAGCAGTTAATGAAAAGCAACAGCAGGAAGATATCAGGCTCTGGAGAATTTGAAGGGTTACATGTGGAAAAGAAATGGTCAGAACCAGGGTGTTGAAGTCAGTCCCAAATTCCAGTTCCGGTGCTGACATTGGTTAGCAAAGTGGACCCCTTAGGCTCAGTGTCCATGAAAAAAATGAAGCCAATAAGAGAACCTAGCCTTTAGGGTTGGTTTGTTTGCTTGCTTTTTGGTGGATTAAGTAAGAAAATGCAGATAAAGTGACTAACTCAGTGCCTGATCCAGTAAGTGTCCAGTTAATGGATGTTGTTTTCTCTGTTGCTGTGTGTCTACATTTATAAAATAGCAATATAATACAATTGCAACAATCATAGCTACTTCTTAAGTGTTGTGGGAAGTTAAGATTATGTGTATGTAACAGTACCTGGCTGTTTGCTTTGGGTTGCTTCCCAAACTGGTCTCCCAAAGTTTTTACCCATAAAACTAAACTCCAAGTTGGGAACATTTCAAGGATGATTCATTCTTGGATTGAGATTTTTTTTATTTTTAGCTTTTTGAGTGAGAAGATTTGCCATTTAGATGCTTTACATCTCACTTGGTTTTTTCTGATCTGCATGATGACTTAAATTTGTGAGTCTACCAGATTAAGAAGATAAAATATTGAATTGAAATAGGTAAGTAGAGACAGAAATTATTTTCAGGGAAGTTGAAAAACTGAATTTAAGAATCTGTTCGACCTCAGGGAATGGAAAGAAAAAATGTGATCGTGCTTAAAATACTATTTTCAAACCTTTCATTACTCCAGCCCTAGCAATTGAGGAAAGTTTGTTTTCCCTAAAATGCTGTATAGTAAGTATCTCCTTTCAGGAGAGAAATCTGTGGGAGAGGGATTGGAAGGAAGCTGTGACTAACTAGCTTTTTATTAGTGACCAAATACTGATTAAATTACAGGCATTATTTTAACTCCACTTGTCTTCCCAATACTATTGGGATTTAGAATTAGAATTGCTGTATTTTGCAATGAGCACTGAAGAGAACAAAGACCAGCTACTGACATACTACTAAAAAGGTTTTCCTCAGAGAAGGACTAGACTTGGCAGTTTGGCCTTTATGCAGCACTTTCCAAGGACACGCTGGAGTTACAAAAGAGGCACATGCTTTCTGAAATCAGAGGCACTCACCTGGACAGAAGTCCACATCAGTTCAAACTGACTTTCATGTTTTTGTGTGAAAAAAGGAAAACCTCTCATTTAAAGTTATGTGTTGTATACTCAATATGTTCTCGTTCCTTGCTGGGCTGATTTTATGGAATTTCATTGATATGCGGGGTACTGGGCAATAAATTCCTGTATAGTTATCAATAAATAACCATTTGTATTATTAACTAGCCCTAGGACCTGGAAGTATACCAGAAGAAGTTTTTTTGGGGTCATATTTCAATTTAGAGGGCCAACCACACATTGGCAGTTAAAGACTGAACCCCTACGTCTTTCTGTCAACTCAGCACAACCCCATTTCCAGGAATCTCATATCACCACCACTGTGGAAATCAGATCATCATTTCCACTTCTGAGTACATACCTTAAGACTCTCCATATATGCAAAAGAAATGTACAAAAACATTTACTGTAGCATTGTTAACCAGCCATTGGGTATTGCTTTTCTAGAATAAAGGAAGTTGCATTTTTTTTTTTTTTTCTCATTCTGTTCATGATCACTTCTCATTTATTACTCTTGGGGAAGTCTCTAATGGAAGCCTGTAGGGCAGCTGGCCCATTTGGGGGAAGCATGACATCACAGATGCTTGTCTTTTCCTTGGCCCCATCTGCTAGAAATAGTTACTAAGTCCTTTGCCTATGCTGATAGGAGAGGAGTGTAGAAAATCAAATTAGCAGGAGAGAAACTATTAGTCTTCATTTTCTTGTTTCCAACCTGCAAATACAGATTGTTAAATACACTTGTTCCCTAATCCTCATTAGGACATCTTGAACAGTAGCAGGATAGGAAAAAAGCATGGGGATTATGAGAAAACAACACCGCTAAAATATAATGCAAAGTCAGGACTGTTCTTCTCATTCAGACTATCTTACATTTTTAGAGTTGGTTGAATTTGAAATATTTCATTAAGTAATTTTATTCCTTGTTCTATGTGGATGAATGCCGCATTTACAATCCCAAATGTATCTTTTTATTTAGAATTTTCTTTTTGTTGGACTTGGAGATAAAATAATTGAAATGGGATAACTAATATATGAAATCATTTTACATTTGGTGGTATCCCTGGGATTTGTTAAGGTCACCGGTATATTTGTCTAAGAAGGCAAAGCTTTCACTAAAAATAATCTAATGGCAATGTTGTGTACCCCCAATTTTTTATTACTTGAGTTTTACTTTCAGGCCCAGAGACAAGGGATTATAGGTCAGTGATAGGCAAAGTGTTTTTGGAGTAAACCAAAGGCCCCAAACAAATAAGCTGGATGTCCAGGAGGAACTGACATCAAATGCACATTTTTAATATTTAGAGTTCAAGTTATAGCCACAGAACTAACTGTTGGGGATTGAATCACAGACCTGACTTCTTTTTAAAATCTTCCATTTTGGAAACATTTCACTACATTTCAAAGCATTTTAAGTCTTTAAATCATTTAGGTTTAAAATTCCATTTGTTGGGCGCCTGGGTGGCTCAGTTGGTTAAGCGACTGCCTTCGGCTCAGGTCATGATCCTGGAGTCCCTGGATCGAGTCCGCATCGGGCTCCCTGCTCGGCAGGGAGTCTGCTTCTCCCTCTGACCCTCCCCCCTCTCATGTGCTCTCTCTCATTCTCTCTCTCTCAGATAAATAAATAAAATCTTTAAAAAAAATAAATAAAAAAAATAAAATTCCATTTGTTTCTTCTCTTCTAGCACCCATTCTTAATGTTTCCAGTTTCTACCTATTAGTCCAGCTATCCTTCAATAACTTGATCTCTCTTTTGTTATATATTCTTCTTTTGTAGTTTCTAAGGATATTGGCCTATTTGCTGTACCTTGAATTTGCTGGCATAGTATTGCCTAGGGCCTTTGTTTTTGCTTTATGCTTTGCTTTTGCCTAGAGGAATCCTTCCCCAGATGTCCACAGAGTTCCTTCCTTCTTACTAAGGAGGCTTTCTCTAAATACCCTTTTAAAACTGTACCTTCCCCTCTCATTTCTATTTCCATTCTCCATGTCATGTAACATATTGCATATTTTACTTGATTGTTTTTCTGTCTATATGCACCAGAATATAAGTTCTCTGAGGCCAGGGGTTTTTGTCTACAGCTCACACTGTCCTCAGGACTGAGAATAGTGTCTGGCATGTAGGTATCTGACAGAAATACTCCATGAATCACAGCAGAATCTGTTGCAAACTACAACCCTAAGTAGGAATAACTTGTATTTAATATCATTTTCATTCAGAAGGATTCTTACTATCATGACATTTTTTTTTTTTAAAGATTTTATTTATTTATTTGACAGAGAAAGACACAGCGAGAGAGGGAACACAAA
>NW_027703942.1:0-340 GCF_054177405.1 Leptonychotes weddellii | reverse complement strand
TACCTTTTGAATTCCCCAGAAGAGTTGTTTTCAAAGCAAACATTCCAAAATGAATGTGGCTCTTCAATGGAATGTCTCCATTGTGCTTGAAGTATTTCTTCTCTGGTTGTAACTTTAAATTACAGGGTCATTTGAGCAACCCTCCACCCCCACCCCCACCCCCAGTATCTTTACAAGAGCAGTGACTTTGTCCTCAGGTAGAGGATGTGTGATTTTGGATGAAAGTAAATTACAACTTACTGAGTTTATTCCTAAACTGATCTTTTTGGTATTTTAAAGTAGATCATACCAAGAGAAAGTTCCTTGGTCTTAAAAAGGAATGTTTTGATTGCTTTGGGTA
>NW_027703941.1:0-340 GCF_054177405.1 Leptonychotes weddellii | reverse complement strand
TTTGGGGTAAATACCCAGTAGTGCAATTGCTGGATCATAGGGTAGCTCTATTTTCAACTTTTTGAGGAACCTCCATACTGTTTTCCAGAGTGGCTGCACCAGCTTGCATTCCCACCAACAGTGTAGGAGGGTTCCCCTTTCTCCGCATCCCCACCAACATCTGTCATTTCCTGACTTGTTAATTTTAGTGGAAGGGCACATTTTTTTTCACCAAGGATGAACCTATATTGACACATCATCATTATCCAAAGTCCATAGTGTACTTTAAGGTTCACTCTTGGAGGTATACATTCTGTGGGTTTGGACAAATGTGGAATGACACGTATCCATCATTATAATA
>NW_027703940.1:0-340 GCF_054177405.1 Leptonychotes weddellii | reverse complement strand
TGGTGGTGGGTATTGAGGAGGGCACATTCTGCATGGAGCACTGGGTGCTATGCACAAACAATGAATCATGGAACACTTCATCTAAAACTAATGATGTAATGTATGGGGATTAACATAAGAATTAAAAAAATAATAAAATTAAAAAAAAAAAAGAAAAAAGTGAGAAGATACACTGTAACAATGTCAGGTATGTAAGAGGGGACAAATGGCAAATCCTGCAAATTTTGAAAGGATAAATTGGAGTATTATAAATAATTCTATTCCAATAAATTTGGTAAACTAGATCAAAGGAATATATTTCTTAAAAAATAAAAACTGCTGAAACTCACTCAAGAAAATA
>NW_027703939.1:0-340 GCF_054177405.1 Leptonychotes weddellii | reverse complement strand
CCCCAGTGAGTGCGAACACCCCAGTGTGAACACCCAGTGAGTGTGAACGCCCCAGTGTGTGTGAACAGCCAGTGAGTACGAACATGCAGTGAGTGTGAACACCCCGGCGAGTGTGAACACCCCGGTGAGTGCGAATATGCAGTGAGTGCGAACACCCAGTGAGTGCGAATGCCCCAGTGAGTGCGAGCACCCCAGTGTGTGCAAACACCCCAGTGTGAACACCCAGTGAGTGCGAACACCCCAGTGTGAACACCCAGTGAGTGCGAATGCCCCAGTGTGTGAACAGCCAGTGAGTGTGAACATGCAGTGAGTGCGAACACCCAGTGTGAACAGTGAGTGT
>NW_027703938.1:0-340 GCF_054177405.1 Leptonychotes weddellii | reverse complement strand
TCTTAACCCGCACATCTGCCCCTCTGGTGAGCACAAGCCTCCCAATGTAGATTGCCATCCCATAACTGAAATATCAAAACAAATTTGCCTTTGAGAATTCCTTAAGAACCTATCACTACTAAGTGCTGGAGCCTGCTGAGATCCAGCCAGAGGTGAGATGAACAGTGCATGTGGCCAGGGGCACCCCCCCCCAGCACCCTCTGAGTAGGCAATCCACATTGCTTCCAAAGTCAGGTTCCACGGGAAGTGAGGAGGCATCAGTCCAACCCAAGCCCTGAGCTATACAAAGGCAAAGGACTTACCAAGGAAAAAGACATTCTTATAGGCACTTCTAGAAATT
>NW_027703937.1:0-340 GCF_054177405.1 Leptonychotes weddellii | reverse complement strand
TTTGTTGTTGTTAACTATGTTTTGTTTAAAGCATAGACTAGTATAAATACATTATGCATTAAGGAGATTTTGAGGAACCATAAGCATAATTTCTTTTTTTTTTTTAAAGATTTTATTTATTTATTTGACAGAGAGAGAGAGACAGCGAGAGAGGGAACACAAGCAGGGGGAGTGGGAGAGGGAGAAGCAGGCTTCCCGCCGAGCAGGGAGCCCGACGCGGGGCTCGATCCCAGGACCCTGGGACCATGACCCGAGCTGAAGGCAGTCGCTTAACCAACTGAGCCACCCAGGCGCCCAGCATAATTTCTAATCTTACTTCTTCTGTAGAATGGTTCTGACT
>NW_027703936.1:0-340 GCF_054177405.1 Leptonychotes weddellii | reverse complement strand
GGCCGGGAGACCACAGGCGGGGACCGACTCCGAAAAATGTGAACCTGAACGCACCGGGACCCCCGGCCGGCAGCGCCGCTCGCAGGGCTCCGTGTGTCTCTCCGCGACACCCTACTTACCGCGGTGGGAGGCGGGGCTGAGGCGACTCTAATGTGCGCGGAGACCCCAGACCCCAGGGGTGTAGGCCTGGGGACTGAGATTCTGACGTAGAAATGCGAAAGTTAAAATCCCTCAGCTGCCGATTTGACCTTCGCTCCCGGCTAGCCGCTTCCGGGTCGGCGAAAACCTGCGCGTGCGCGCAAGTGGGACGACGGGACTGGGAAGGGCCTGTGGGGAGTGC
>NW_027703935.1:0-340 GCF_054177405.1 Leptonychotes weddellii | reverse complement strand
GAGCCATCTGATCATACAGGTGGCTGTGTCCCACGCATTGTCACCAGAGCAGGGGACCTTATACAGCTGGCTACGCAGGCCTCCCATGACCGGCACCCGTATTATAGGGTAACTGAAGGACAGCCCAGCAGCAACTGGCCTCCAGTTTGGAGCTCATTCCCATGTCCTGATGGGAGGGCTATGACGGCGAGGCATTGAAGACAGGGACGATGTGGAAGAAGCCCTGGGCTTAGAATCAGGACACCTGGGTGTGAATCCCAGCCCTGCCACTAACCTGCTGTGTGACTTCTGGAAGTCGCTTTCTCTGTCTGGGCCTCAGCTTCCTCATTTTTCAGATGAG
>NW_027703934.1:0-340 GCF_054177405.1 Leptonychotes weddellii | reverse complement strand
TGGCTCAGTCTGTTAAGCATCCAACTCTTGATCTCAGCTCAGGTCATGTTTTCAGTGTTATGAGAGCCAGCCCAGTCAAGCCCAGTCAAGCTCTGCACTCATCAGGGAGTCTGCTTGAGATTCTCTCTCTCCCTCTGCCCCTCCCCCTAAAATAAATAAATAAGTCTTAAAAAAAAAACCCTTCAAATCAGTGTATCACAAAATGTTAAACCAAGATTTCAAAAATAATTAAGATTATTCGATCACATTGCTCTCATAAAGAATATATTAATTATAAAACTTTTTATGGGAGATAAATATTAAAGAGGAGAAATTATTAAAATATTTTCTTTAAAATGTT
>NW_027703933.1:0-340 GCF_054177405.1 Leptonychotes weddellii | reverse complement strand
TTAGGAATCCAGAAAAAATAAAAGATTATGAATACTCTAATCATCAAATATTGGGGAGAAGGAAATTGGATGTCATTTTGATTGTTGTAAGAATGTTTGGTCATCATTTTTGTTCAGTTATTACCAGAGGTGATTGTATATGTATTACTACTCTATGACCTTACAGCAAAATAAATAAATAAATAAATAAATAAATAAATAAATAAATAAATAAAATAAAATTCTACTGCCTAATTTGAGACAAGAAAATTACACAAATAGGGCGCCTGGGTGGCTCAGTCGGTTAAGCGTCTGCCTTCGGCTCAGGTCATGATCCCAGGGTCCTGGGATTGGGTCCCGC
>NW_027703932.1:0-6211 GCF_054177405.1 Leptonychotes weddellii | reverse complement strand
TGTCATGCAGGGAATTTCTTTGACTGTAGATTTTGGGGTTTTTTTGTTTGTTTTTTTAAAGATTTTATTTATTTATTTGACAGAGAGAGACTCAGCGAGAGAGGGAACACAAGCAGGGGGAGTGGGAGAGGGAGAAGCAGGCTTCCCGCCGAGCAGGGAGCCCGATGTGGGGCTCGATTCCAGGACCCTGGGATCAGGACCTGAGCCGAAGGCAGATAGATGCTTAACGACTGAGCCACCCAGGCGCCCCAACTGCAGATTTTGTAACATGGTGATGCCCGCTCCATTAAAGTAAATTTTGCAACATACCATGTTTTATTTTTTAATATTTTGGAACAGAGTCCTAGCTCCTTGAACGTTTACAAAGTTTGAAATTTCACTTACTCCGTAACACTGTTTGCACCTGATGTCACTTGGGGACTAGTTGTTAAACACACACACACCCTCTTCCATCCTTATTGGTTTGTTTAAGTTTTTTGGCCTCTTACTGGGAAATTTTTAATAGAAATTTAATAGAATTTAATAGAAAAATTTTTTGAAATTTAATAGAAATTTTTTTGAGAAAATATGACTTTTCAAATTTAATAGCATATAGTTCTTAATAATATTTCTTATAAATGTTAAATAGTGTTTTTCACAATTATGGTTACATTGATTTTTATGTTCCTGATGCTTCATATTTGTGTTGTTACTCTTGCTTTTTTAAAAATTAGGCTTCTACTCCTTATTTCTGGTATAGAAGTTATATATGCCTATTGAACAAGTGGGCTTGAATGATTTTCTTTTTGGGCAATTAACCTTGTCCAGAACTGGGTCTGTGCTATTATTTTTAAAAAAGAAGCAAGTTTTTTTATTGATTGGTTTACAATCTTTTTAGTTTTCTAAATAAATTTTTAAAAATAGTTTTATATTTGTCTCTCTCTTCCACTTGCATTTTTTAGATTTATCATCTTGGGCTCTTTCAGCTTCCTGAATTGGATAGTTCACATACTTTCAGTCTTTCTTGCTTTGAATGCCATTGCTTCATCTGCATTGTTCTGCTCTCTGCTGTAAGAAAAGCACGTCCAGATAGGGGCCACTTCTTCAGCCCAAGTCCCTGAACCGAGTCAACATGGAGTACCACAGCCAAAGTGTCAAGAATGTGTAACGTGAGTGGGAAACAAACCTTTGCTGTGGCCTCTGAGATTTTGGCATCGTTCGTGAATGCAGCATCAGTTAGGGAAGAATATGTACATGTCCCGTTTCATCCATTTGAGGGTCTAATTAAGATCCCAGGCACACCTGGGTGGCTCAGTCAGTTAAGCGTCTGCCTTGGGCTTGGGTCATGATCACGGGGTCCTGGGATCGAGTCCCACATAGGGCTCCCTGCTCAGCGGGGAGTCTGCTTCTCTCTCTGCCTGCCACTCCCCACGCTTATGCGCTCTCTGTCTCTCTCTCTCTGTGTCAAATAAATAAATAAAATCTTAAAAAAAAAAAAAATCCCAAACAGACATGGCCCCTTCTCTTGTTTCATGTAGGGGAAGTGGAAAATGTCTATAGCGAGTACTGTTAAGCTTACAAAAGCTTCAAGAATAGCCGATAGTTTTCTTCATATAGAATCTGTATGCTTCTTGTTAGGCTTTTGCAAAATATTCTGCATGTTTTGTTATTGTGAATGTAAGCCTTTTTGTTATGTTATGTAACACACATGGGTGGTATATGGGAAATCTACAGGTTTTTTTTAAAAATTTTATTTGTTTATTTGAGAGAAAGAGAGAGAGAGAGAGAGAGAGAACAAGTGGGGGGAGGGACAGAGGGAGAAGCAGACTCCCCACTGAGCAGGGAGCCCGATGCGGGGCTCAATCCCAGGACCCTAGGATCATGACCTGAGCCGAGGGCAGATGCTCAACTGACTGAGCCACCCAGGTGCCCTATAATCATATTTCTAATAATAATTTTGATTCTTTGTAAAGATTATAATGAATTTCCATCTTATATCTCATTTAATTGGCCAGATTTCCATAAAAATGTTAAATAATAATGGTGAGAGCAAGCGTTCTTGCCTTTTTTCTGATTCTGATAGGAAAGCCTCCAGGGTTTGACTCTTAAGGTCCGACTTATTGAAGACAAATTATCTTTGTCATGTCAAGAGATCATTTCCTGTCCCTACTTTTGAGTTTTTATTCTGAATATGTGCTGCATTTTAATAATGCCTGCTTATTGTGATTGCACATCTATCTTTGATGTATTTTGTTAATTGCTTTCCTGGGTGGCTCAGTCAGTGAAGCATCTGACTCTTGATCTCAGCTCAGGTCTTGATCTCAGGGTCATGAGTTCAAGCCTCCCACTGGGCTCTATGCTGGGTATGGAGCCTACTTAAATATATATATATATATATATATATATATTCAGCCTTCCTTAATAACCCTAGTTGATTTGGATGGATGATCTTTTAATATACAATTTCATTCAGTTAGCTGCTACTTTATTTAGCGTCTTGAAATTTGGGTTCATAATGGGTTTGGTTTATAGTCCTTTTCTGTGGGTGCTATCTTTGTGAGGTTCTGGTATCAAGATGATCCTTACTTGCAGTGAACATTTAAAATTTTATTTATTTTTTTTATTATTCAGGAGTTTATATTGCCTGAGGATTACCTGTTCCTTGAAAGTTTCAACTGACTTGATACTAAAACTCTCCGGGTGAACATCTCTTCGGGAGGTGATGTTTTAGTAAGTTCCTCGGTTTCTTTGATGGGTTTATTTTCCAGATCAGGTTTTGTGCTTCTAGAATCCATTCTGCGGTGGTTCCTCCAGACCCAGATTTGGTTTGGATCTGAGTCCATCCCTTGGAGGAGCATTCCATCCCCTGATCAGAGTATGCCTTTAATCGAATTCTGCTTCTAGAATCTTAGTATTTGCCTTGAGTCCCAGAGGGCTGGACATTCACTCGGTTGCTTTTGCTCATTAATACTTATTTCCAGGTATGCTAGGATTTGAGTTGAGACTTTTGTCTTCACTGTAACATACATCAGTGTGGGAGACAGACATGGAGACTCACAGGCTCCTGGCATTTGGAACTTGCTGGCATTCACCAAAAAGAACCCGGAAATTGTGAGCAGCCAGATCGGCTTGGGTTCGTATGTTCTCCGAATTCCTCTTGCTGTATGTGAATGGCATTGGGAGAAGGGTACTCTGGTTGCCTCAAAAAGGGGGTTCCTCATGCAATGAAGAGAGAGAGCTACCATTATCATGAGCTTTGAGTACCCAAGTGTCTTCATTTCCTTGGGTTGCCATGCAAAGTACCACACACTGGGCAGCCGGAACAACAGATCTTTCTTGTCTCACGGTTCTGGAGACTAGACGTCTGTAGTCAAGGTATTGGCAGGGGAGGCTGTGTTTCAGGCCGTTCTCCCAGCTTTTGGTTGTTTTTCTGTTCTTTGGCTCAGAGCTGGATCACTTCCTAACTTAATCTTCACATGATATTTTTCCTTGTGGCTCTTCACTTCGTCTTCCTTGCTTGTGTGTCTGTCTGTGTCCAAATTTCTCCTTTTATGAGGACACCAGTCATACTGGATTAGGGCCCATCCTAATGACTTCATATGAACTTGATAACTTCTGTAGGGCCCTTTTTCCAAGTAAGGTCAGATGCTGCGGTACTAGGGCTTGGGACTTCAACATATTCTTTTTTGGGGGGGTGGCAGACACAATTCAACCCATCACGCCGAGTAAGACTGCCAGTAGAAGGAAGGTCAGAAGGGCTTCCTCACTGTCATTTGGATTCATCATGCAGCAAACGAGAGTGGGTATACCACCAGCTGTCTTTCTGAATCCACTCCATCAGCCTTCTTAGTTGGTAGATGGGTTTTTCAGGTTCTCTTGGCAGACTGTTCCAATCTTCCCAACAATATTAAGCTCCAGGGTGGGGGATGGGGCTTTGGCCATTTTTTGTGTGTCTTTAGCAGTATTTTTCTAGGACGAGGAGAGGGGTCGTATGAGACCCTGCCAGTTAGAAGCCGAAAGTTGTAAACCAAAAGTTATTCTGTCTTGAGGCTCCATCTTTCTGTCTTTACTTCTCTCCTGTCTGCAGGACAGTGGATGGTCCTCCCAGACCATACCTCTGGCAGCACCAGCCCTGCCCCCCGTGCTGGGGGAGCAGAGAACAGGTCTCGGATGCAGGGCACCCTCTACGCAGACTGCCAAGGGAGAGACTTCTGTGGGGGTTAGAGCTTCTCCCCACACTTCTGGTGTCAGACCGAAGGTCTCTGTGTCTCCTCTTCAGGGATCCCCAGCTGTCTTGATTGCTCACAACTCTATTATCTTCTGAAGGCTCACAGCCTATAAAATAGCTGTTTGGGACCAACGCCGTGCAATAAAGAATCACCCTCGGCTCGCACAGTTTGCCTCCTCTCTCGTGAGCTAAATAGTGTGACATTTCGAATTTGGAATTTTCAAGTGTAGCTTACATTTTTGGCTTTGCTAATTTTATCAAGGTCTTCCTGGGATGCTTGTCAGTTTCCAAAGCGCTGTGATATGATCTCATCTTATTCTCGCCACGAGCCGCTTTTCTGCTCATTTTTCATGGCGATAACTCACAGAAGTTACTGGAGGCACAGGGGCGACTTGGCCGAAGCCACAGAGAGAGCCAGAGTGCCAGCACTGTGATTCTCAACCCGGTTCCTTTCCATTAGGTCACTCTGCTCCCCTGTTACCTCACCGTCAGGCCAAGTCTCGGCTCTCACTCAAGAACTCAAAATACCACCACCTCCTCCCTGGAGCCCTCTCAGGTTAAACAGATGGGAATAAAGGAACAGCTCTTCATTATATTACTTATCTGAGTAGATCAGGGGCTGGCAAGCTGCTGGCCCCATGGCCTGGTTTTTCTAGTCTAAGAATGATTTTATTATTATTATTTTTTAAAGATTTTATTTATTTATTTATTTGAGAGAGAGAGAGAGAGAGCATGAGAGGGGGGAGGGTCAGAGGGAGAAGCAGACTCCCTGCTGAGAAGGGAGCCCGATGCGGGGCTCAATCCTGGGACTCCAGGATCATGACCTGAGCTGAAGGCAGATGCCCAACCGACTGCGCCACCCAGGCGCCCTCTAGTCTAAGAATGGTTTTTACATTTTTTAAAAAAGATTTTATTTATTTATTTGAGAGAGAGAGCACGAGCAGGGGGAGGAGCCTGATGCAGGGCTTGATCCCAGGACTCTGGGATCAAGACCTGAGCTGAAGGCAGACACCCAACCGACTGAGCCACCCAGGAGCCCAAGACTTTCACATTTTTAAAAGATCCAAAAAAAAAAAAAAGAAGGAAGAAGAGGAAGGAGATGGTACAGAGACCCACGTGTGGCCCACACAGTCTCAACTCTTCACTTCCTGACCCTTTACAGGTAAAGTTCACCAGCTCCTAGTGTAGCTAACTGCCTGTCCTTTTAACCACTTTAGAAATTCACTCACCCTCCATTCGTATTTATGACACCAGTTTTGGTCGATTACGTATTTATTCGTTGGTTGTGAACATTCAAAGCTCCTCTTGCTGTCCGTCTTATTTTTCTCCCTGCTTCTGTCAGGTACTGAGGAACAGATACAGTGTGGAAGGAAGCAACCCTTACAATTTATTTGCAAAGAAAGTGAGGGCCTTGGCATCAAATACGTTACTTTGTACTGTAGAATGAATACTATGTATACTAGGTACTCTTGCAGCTCAAAGGAGAATTCTTGGGGACTGGTCAGTGAGCCCTGAATGTGTTCTTGTTTATGGCTGTCCCCAGCCTGAATTAACTGAGGAAGGTTTTGGGTCAGAAATGGGACTTTTGCTGAGATTTGAAGAAGGGATAAAAATTGAGTAAACACATAGGAATGGAGATTGTACTTTGGGCAGGTAAACTGATATAATAAGAAATAGCCCGGAGTGTGTCTTCTTCATAGTATATCATATCAGTGAAATGAATTAACAGTTGGTAATCTTGATTTTCAATGATTTTTAGAGAAGTTTTAGGTTCACGACAAAACAGAGCAGAAAAGACAGAGATTTTTCTTTTCTTTTTTTTTTTAAAGATTTTATTTATTTATTTGACAGAGAGAGATAGCGAGAGCAGGAACACAAGCAGGGGGAGTGGGAGAGGGAGAAGCAGGCTTCCCGCGGAGCAGGGAGCCCGATGTGGGACTGGATCCCAGGACCCTGGGATCATGACCTGAGCCGAAGGCAGACGCTTAACAACTGAGCCACCCA
>NW_027703931.1:0-340 GCF_054177405.1 Leptonychotes weddellii | reverse complement strand
GGAGGTGAGAGAGAGAATGACACATTCAGAGAACATTAGTAAGTTCAGTATGGCCAAAACAGTGAAGGAGGAGTAGGAGGGGATGGGGCTCTGGAAGGCCTTGCCTGCCCATAAAGTTGTCTGGACCTTATCCCCAGTGCGGTGGGAAGCCAGGCATTGAGGTATTTTAGTCAGATGTGAAGGAACTCAGATTCGAGGGAGATCACTTTGGCTGCAGAGCGTGATGGAGCCACTCTCACCCCCACCCTCTAGTGTGGGTAGACCAGTTTAGGAGGCTGTTGCCATCATCCAGGAGAGCGATGATTGGGCAAGGTTGGCAGCAGTGACAACCAGGAGGTGT
>NW_027703930.1:0-340 GCF_054177405.1 Leptonychotes weddellii | reverse complement strand
TTGCTTATTCAATTATTATCACTAAATTCAAAAACAAAATCTTTATGTGTACAAATGAGTCAAATGAGTACAAGCAATAGGTTAAACAGTTTATGCATAATGGAGAAATCACATACTACAACTTGTCCCAAAGATCAAAGTAATAAAGGCAAACAAAAAACTGACCCTAAGGCAAGTTTTCTCTTATTATGCATTTTCACAGATACCCATATATTAGGTCAAATACATAATGCTATAAAAATATGACATACTACATATCAAACTTCAAGCAGAAAATATTTCTTAGAAATAAAACTCCAAAGCACTCATCACTGAAGAAGTTCAAGATATCACTTAAAGG
>NW_027703929.1:0-340 GCF_054177405.1 Leptonychotes weddellii | reverse complement strand
TCCTAAGGATGGAAAACACAAGAGGGGCCCGGGCTGGGGACATCACGGAGGGGCTGATATTTGAAGCCCAGCGTCTGCATGAGACAGAAGAGAAGAGGTGCGTGTCTCAGCTCGGGGGGGCCCTCCCACCATGACAGTGAGCAGCCAGGAACCTGCACGGGGTTCAGAGCAGAGCAGCTAATGGGGCAGAGCCACTAAGACAGAACAGACTCCTGGCAGCCCGGGCTCTTCAGCAAGTGTCAGGAAGGAAGGAGGGGTCGCGGGCATCAAGCGCCACGGGCGGACGCCAAGAGGATGGGGGCTTGCCCCCTGGATGGGATAATGCCCAGGCCAGCGGTGA
>NW_027703928.1:0-340 GCF_054177405.1 Leptonychotes weddellii | reverse complement strand
GGAAACAAAAATGTTTCCCATACAAGTCCCTCTTTCAAGATTGTGAAAAGGTAAATACCGAAGAGTCATCCTACCCTATGCACAGTGCAGTGAGTCTCCCAGCTGCAAGTGAAGCCTGCAGCTGAGCTTTGCAGAAGGGACGCCCCCACACCCCACTGGGGGGCACACATGCTCCCTGGAGCGTGAGAGGGCTCATGGCCTGAGAAGAAATCTATCATTGGACTACTTAAATTGCATGTAACTAACTTGGGATAAAATCTGTCTGCAAACCCAAGAGAACTGGTTCAGCTGTAGGATAGATATGTATGCCCATTACATCAAACTGCTTCACTTTCCAGTG
>NW_027703927.1:0-340 GCF_054177405.1 Leptonychotes weddellii | reverse complement strand
TCCTGGGATCGAGTCCCGCATCGGGCTCCCTGCTCTGCGGGGAGCCTGCTTCTCCCTCTCCCACTCCCCCTGCTTGTGTTCCCTCTCTCGCTGTGTCTCTCTCTGTCAAATAAATAAATAAAATCTTTAAAAAAAAAAAGCGCTGTTGGGGGGCGCCTGGGTGGTTCAGTCGGTTAAGCGTCTGCCTTCGGCTCAGGTCACCATCTTGGGGTCCTGGGATGGAGCCTTGCATAGGGCTTCCTGCTCGGCGGGAAGCCTGCTTCTCCCTCTCCCACTCCCCCTGCTTGTGTTCCCTCTCTTGCTGTCTCTCTCTCTCTCTGTCAAATAAATAAATAAAATC
>NW_027703926.1:0-340 GCF_054177405.1 Leptonychotes weddellii | reverse complement strand
GGGGGGGCGGCAGGGGGAGCGGCAGGCAGAGGAAGAGGGAGAAGCAGGCTCCCCGCAGAGCAGGGAGCCCGATGGGGGACACAGTCCCAGGACCCTGGGATCACGACCTGAGCCAAAGGCAGACGCTTAACGACTGAGCCGCCCAGGCTCCCCCTCTCATCTGATTTTCGCTATAGCCCTTATTTTTTGATGGAGCTTGGATGAAGCTTCTGGCCTCCTGACTAAGTATAAAGTTTTCTCTGTTTCCACCATGCCACCTCATCTGCACTCCCATACCACAATCCATGCACTTCTTTCTTTAAATACTATTCTAACGACACTGTAGTTCTCTCTATGACAT
>NW_027703925.1:0-340 GCF_054177405.1 Leptonychotes weddellii | reverse complement strand
TCCCACTCCCCCTGCTTGTGTTCCCTCTCTCGCTCTGTCTCTCTCTGTCAAATAAATAAATAAAATCTTAAAAAAAAAAAAAAAGAGTCTCTTCTGGTTTGTCTCCCTCTCTGATTCCATTTTGTTTTATTTTTTCCTCCCTTCCCTTATGATCCTCCATTTTGTTTCTTCAATTGCACATATGAATGAGATCATATAATTGTCTTAACTTACTTCACTTAGCATAATACCCTCCAGTTCCATCCATGTCATTGCAAATAGCAGGATTTCATTTTTGTGATGGCTGAGTAGTATTCCATTGTGTGTGTGTGTGTATGTGTGTATGTGTGTGTGTGTGTGT
>NW_027703924.1:0-340 GCF_054177405.1 Leptonychotes weddellii | reverse complement strand
TTCGCGAACCGAAAGAAAGCCAAAGAGGATTTTTGCTTTTAGAAAAAAAAGCAAAAAGCAGAAATAGCATTCAGCATTTCTTTTGCAGTGAGGCATTATAGAGGCGGTTCACAAGCCAGAGGGGTCCTGCCAAGCCCCTTCCCAGGAACTCCCCTCAGCATCTCCACATCAAGCTGCTGTAGCTTTGAACCCTGTCTCTGAGCATCTGGGCTTGACATTGCTCTCTTTTGTGCATCCGTTAGCAAGATGTTTCCTAAGGTATCAGAAAAGCCGAAAAGAGGGTCTGGGAAAGTTCAAAAATTTTTTCATATAAATTAATGGTGATTGCTTCTTCGCCTTA
>NW_027703923.1:0-340 GCF_054177405.1 Leptonychotes weddellii | reverse complement strand
TCCTGGGATCGAGTCCCGCATCGGGCTCCCTGCTCTGCGGGGAGCCTGCTTCTCCCTCTCCCACTCCCCCTGCTTGTGTTCCCTCTCTCGCTGTGTCTCTCTCTGTCAAATAAATAAATAAAATCTTTAAAAAAAAAAAAAGCTGTTGGGGGGCGCCTGGGTGGTTCAGTCGGTTAAGCGTCTGCCTTCGGCTCAGGTCACCATCTTGGGGTCCTGGGATGGAGCCTTGCATAGGGCTTCCTGCTCGGCGGGAAGCCTGCTTCTCCCTCTCCCACTCCCCCTGCTTGTGTTCCCTCTCTTGCTGTCTCTCTCTCTCTCTGTCAAATAAATAAATAAAATC
>NW_027703922.1:0-340 GCF_054177405.1 Leptonychotes weddellii | reverse complement strand
TTTTTTTTTTAAATTTTATTATGTTATGTTAGTCACCATACAATACATCATTAGTTTTTGATGTAGTGATCCACGATCCACTGTTTCCGTATTAACACCCAGTGCTCCACGCAGTATGTACCCTCCTTAATACCCATCACCGGGCTAACCAGTCCCCCTACCCCCTCCCCTCTAAAACCCTGTTTGTTTCTCAGGTCCAGAGTCTCTCATGGTTCATCTCTCCCTCCAATTCCCCCCGCCCATTTTTCCCTTCCTTCTCCTAATGTCCTCCATGTTATTCCTTATGTTCCACAAATAAGTGAAACCATATGATAATTGTCTTTCTCTGCTTGACTTATTT
>NW_027703921.1:0-6212 GCF_054177405.1 Leptonychotes weddellii | reverse complement strand
AAAAAAAAATAATAATAATAATAAAATACCTAGTAATAAATTTAACCAAAGAGGTGAAAAACCTGTACTCTGAAAACAATAAAACATCAACAAAATAAATTGAAGATGAAACAAATAAATGGAAAGATAGTCCATGTTCATGGATTTGGAGAACAAATATTGTTAAAATGTCTATACTACCCAAAGCAATCTACAGACTTAATGCAATCCTTATCAAAATACCAACAGCATTTTTTTCACAGAACTAGAACAAATAATCCTAAAATTTGTATGGAACAACAAAACACCCTGAATTGACAAAATAATCTTGTAAAAGAACAACAAAACTAGAGATATCATAATCCCAGATTTCAAGATATACTACAAAGCTGTAGCAATTAAAATAGTATGGTACTGGCACAAAAATAGACACATGGATCAACAGAATAGAGAGCCCAAAAATAAACCCATAATTGTATGGTCAATTAATCTTGACAAAAGAGGCAAGAATATGCAATGGAAAAAAGACAGTCTCTTCAACAAATGGTGTTAGGAAAACTGGACAGTTACATGCAAAAGAATGAAACTAGACCACTTTCTTATACCATACACACAAAAAACTCAAAATGGATTAAGGACCTAAATGACCTGAAACCATAAAAATCCTAGAGGAGAACAAATGCAGTAATTTCTCTGACATTGGCTGTAGCAATATATTTTTGTATATGTCTTCTGAGACAAGGGAAACAAAAGCAAAAATAAACTGTTGGGTCTACAACAAAATAAAAATCCTCTGCACAGCAAAGGAAACCATTAACAAAAAAAAAGGCAACCTACTGAGTGGAGAAGATATTTGCAAATAACATGTGATTAGGGGTTAGTATCCAAAATACATAAAAAACTGATACAACTCAATACCAACCCCCCCCCCACCAGGTAATCTGATTAAAATTGGGCAGAAGACATGAACAGACATTTCTCCAAAGAAGACATAACAAATAGCCAACAGATACAATGAAAGATGCTAAACATCACTATATCACTAATCATCAGGGAAATACAAATCAAAACTGCAATGAGATATCACCTCACACCAGTCAGAATGGCTAAAATCAAAAACACAAGAAACAAGTGTTGGTGAGGATGTGGAGAAAAAGGAACCCTCCTGCACTGTTGACCAGAATGCAAACTGGTGCAGACACTGTGGAAAACAGTACGGGGGTTTCTCAAAAAATTAAAAATAAAATTACCAAATAATCTAGTAATGCCACTACTGGGTCTTTACCCAAAGAATATGAAAACCCTAATTTAAAAAGATATATGCACCCCTATGTTTATTGCAGCATTATTTACAAGAGCCAAATTACAGAAGCAGCCCAGATATCCCATCAATAGAGGAATGGATAAAGTAGATTGTGTGTGTGTGTGTGTGTGTGTGTATGTTATGTGTGTGTTGAATATTAGTCATCAAAAAGAATGAAATCTTGCCATTTACAACAACATGGATGGAGCTAGAGAGTGTAATGCTAAGCAAAATAAGTCAGAGAAAGACAAATACCATATGAGTTCAATCATATGTGGAATTTAAGAAACAAATGAATAAAGAAAAAAGAGACAAATCAAAAAACAGACTCTTAACTATAGAGAACAAACTGATGGTTACCAGAGGGGAGGTGAGTGGGGGGATGAGTGGAACAGGTGAAGGGGATGAAGAGTTCACTTATTTTGATGAGTACTGAGTAATGTATAGAATTGCTGAATCACTATATTGTATACCCAAACCTAATATAATACTGCATGTTTATTATACTGGAATTTAAAAATAACTCAATAAAAATTTTAAAAACAATGTAATTAAGCATTTCTTTCTGAACTTCCTACCAATCAAGTTGAAGTTTAAAAAAAAATAAAATGATGTAATTCTCATTATAAAACATCTCAATATAAAATATCAATGTAAAACAACTTTTATTTCTGGGAACAAATTATAAAGAGGATTTATCTATTCTTTTTTCATTGAGCTATAATTGGCATATGTATTAGTTTTAGGTGTATAACATAAATGATTTGATAAGTGTATTTTGCAAAATGATTGCCACACCAAATTTAGGTAACATCCATCACCTCACATAGTTACAATCTTTTTCTTGTGATGAGAACTTTAAAGATCTCTCTTAGAAACTTACAAATATATAATACAATACTGTTAACTATAGTCAACATGCTGTACATTACATCCATAGGACTTACTGATCTTACAACTGGAAATGTGTACCTTTTGACTTTATTTCTTTATTCTTTATTTCTAGAACCCTAATTAAGATATAATGCTACAATTCTCAAGCTTTATTGCAGTATTATTTACAAGGGCCAATTACAGAAGCAGCCCAAGTATCCCATCAATAGACGAAATGCCCCCAGGAATGTGATAATATGCCAAGGCTATACCTAAAGCCACAGATGACTTAGAGCATCAACTTAGCAATTTGGGGTAAAATTCACCTGTGTTTATATTAGTATAAATACATGTCTTATGAAATAGGGCAAAATTTTAATTTGCTTTTACAATAAAAACATGTTCTGTTCTGTTCTAGATAGCCTATACCCCAAACTGCAGGAGCAAGGCTATACTCCTCTGCCAGTGGAGTCCTTTTGCAGAATTTCCTGATGTTCTGACATAATGACAGTATCATAAATAACAGTTTAAGAGTAAATGTTAACATATATATCCTCCATAAAAATCCAGGACAGAACATTAAAACATGACTCATAAAGGTACATGTTCCTAGAGCCAAAACAGGGAAGCCCGTTTTTGGCCAGGTTGCCTGTGCTCTAACTCTCAAGGAAGCAACTATATCTCAAAATGTGGTCCTCAGAGCACCTGTGTCAGAAAACCCTGGGAAGGCTTATTAAGATGAAGATTTTTTTATACTCTATTCACACCGTAAAGGAAGATCATTTTCGGAGCAATGGCCCAGGAATTTCCATAGGAGCTTATAAGAGAATTGATAGATAAACACAGTAAAAGTTGCAAACAATGTAAGATGGTTGGAGGGATTTAAATTCCCCTAGCCTAGTTTTCCTATGTATCACTTTCCTCAGCTGGACTCTTTGCAAGAGCATGGTGCAGCTAACCCCCTAACAATTTTTAGAGCTGACTGAAGGGAGCATCAAAGATTTTGAATATCAAAATTCTAGGTGGAAAGTTTACTGTTCTACCGTAAATACTGAGAGCCTGACTTCTAGCCTCACTCATCTGGAGAAGCAGTAACACTCACCTAAGAAGGATTATCAGTGTCACCACAAAGAAGGTCAAACAAAAAGGGTCTAAAACTCCCTTTCAACCTGCTCAAGAGCCTGAACAAATATTTGCATGGAGACCACACCTCAGACCATCCTTTCCTTTCACAAATATCCAATTTCCCAGGTTGTTAAGAAATAGAATACTAAAATATGGTTCTATAGTCTATTAGTTTTGTATCTGACTTCCTCAGATCAGATTTTCTCAGTCTTTATTAATATGCAGAGTTTTGAAGAGGAAGCTAAAAATGCAAGTGTCTTTTTCCCAAACTGATTGGACCAGAGACTCTGTATTGGACAGCATCTTATAAGACCACCTTTCTGTGTCTCAAATATACTTAAAGTTGAAGACTCAGGAATTGACATGGATCTACATCATCCCCCAAGAGCTAGTCAGAAATGCAGAATCTCAACCCCTATCCCAGTACTACTGAAACAACCTGAAGTTTAATAAAATCCTCAGGATATTTGTATGCACATCAAAGTCTGAGAAGCAAGGCTAGAGAACACATTTTGAGAACCAGTGCCAAAGACAATGATAGAAATGGTTTTAACCTGGAAAACTTCAAGAATTGGTTTTATAGTTCATTCACCATGGCTTCTGAAAAATTCTGGTATTATTTCCAAAGAGCATCTATTCTTGTGCAGGGAATTTTCACTATGAAAACTACATCTGAAGGCTATGGAAGGCAAATCCTTGTACAATTGAGAAAAGTCCAGACTTATGCTATGATTTGTATCTTTCTTGGCCTATGGACAGTTTTGATTTGCATCAAACTGCCCCATGCAGATAAGAGATGCTGAAAGAACTAGAACTTTGTCTGCCATCTGAATCTATTTCCTTGCAGAGAAATAGCCCATTCCCAGCCGCAGCTGGGGACATATCATCCCATTTTAGCTAACAAATTATCAGAGATTTTCCAAATTACTATTCCCAAGCCACTCTGAATCCCAAGCACAGACTCTGAATCAGGTGCATGTGAAATACAAACAGGGCTTGAATTGGGAAAAAAAAGCTGAAGCTCGAGCCTTAACAAGCAAAATGCACGTGTTAATAAAAGCCACACACAGCTTCAAGTCCATGTAAGGTATGGATCAACCAGCAAAAGCAAGGTTCCCATCGGAATCTTCCCAGCGTACAGTCATGACTCATGCCCAGAGCCATCTTGTCCCTGTAAGAAAAGCATAAATCATCATCCATTCTTAAAAATGATGCCAAAAGTGCATTTTATTCAAATGCATTCCTTAAAATAATTGCTGAGAAAATAATGCAAGAGTGTTCAACTGACAACTGACTCTTTAGTGTTCACATCTGGAGGGAAAAATATGTCATGGAGTAGTTAAGTGGATTCTAGAGATGCTGGGAATTCCTAAACCCACAAAAGTCCAAATACATCAGAGCTTGTTTTATTCTTTTGAAGAAGAAACTTCTATGCCTCAGTCACACCTACAAATAGTACAAAGAGGTCTCCTAAGTTTCATAATGCAAACCTTATCATATTTTTCTTTCCATTTCTTCTTTTCTTGTTTCATATTTTAGCCAACGGCATCAGAGAAAAAAAAGTATTTGTCATGGATTCCTATAAGCTCTCTGTCCTCTCTCTCTCCTACATTCTTTCCAACATTCAAACAAGTTCAGGAGTCTTTCACAATTATAATAAACCACCCATGACTCTGTTTCTCCTCCTGCTACCCCCCCCCCTTAAGCTATCCTCATTAAGTCTGGATTTACTGCTCTACCTCCTTACCTTCTATATGGTGTGGGTATCCCAGAAGCAGCCTCTGAGACAGAGATTCAAGGGTATGATCCCAGAAACAGTGATAGGGAGTAGAAGAGTGTGAGGAAGGGCAGAAAGTTCATGAAGAGGATGTTATCCAACCAGTCACCACTGTGGGCAGCTAGAGCTCAGTCTTCCTGGGGAGCTCTGAGAAACAGCATAGAGTTATCTCAACTGAAAGGCAAAGGACTAGGGTATTCAGTTATCAAATTTCTGTCACTGAGGTTTGTTTCTGGGGGCACTAACTGTCGTTTTGGCTTGCTCTATGCTTAGGCTAAGAGTGCTCTTTAGTCAAATTAATAAATGAACGAATGAATGAACAAATGAACAATTAAATGCTTAAATTTATTTCAGAAATTATACTGCTTGACTTGTTAGTCAGTAGTTTAAAACAATCAGCTGCTGCTTCCTTCTTGCAGCTCCTTGACAACACATCGTTCTGAGTGTTCTCCTTTCTTTCCTGCCACTCCTTTTCATTCTTGCTGACCTATCTTCTTCCACCCAAACTTAAAATGTTAGGTCCCTCAATTGTGCTTTCCTTTCCTCCTCTCATCTTACTCTCTCTGGCTGGGTAAGCAATCTGTTCCTAGGGCTTCACTTACCATTTATATCCCAATAACTTACAGGACGTTCAGACCTCCTGACCAATGAGGCTGATGGCCTACACAGTATCTGACATCTCACTATTGCTTCAAATGCAGTGATTAGGCACCAGACTTCATCTTCCGTCCCTCTTTTCCCCCAGAAGAAAAAAAAAGGTCCTTATCTAGTATTTTCTATCTTAGTGAGTAATACCACCTTTCACTCATTTGGGCAAGTTGGAAAACTAGCAGTCAACCTTGACACATGCCTCCCTGCCTCTGCAGTTTTCATTTAATTATTGGACCTTATCCACTATATTCCCATCAATGATTTATTACTTAAATCCATCCACTCCTGTCCATTTCCTGGTCCATCCTTACCTCTTACTATAGCATCCAAGTGGTTTCCTCAGATCTGTTAGGGAGCTTTTTTTTTTTCCAATTTTTTATTGTTATGTTAATCACCATACATTACATCATTAGTTTTAGATGTAGTGTTCCATGATTCATTGTGCATAACACCCAGTGCTCCATGCAGAACGTGCCCTCTGTAATACCCATCACCAGGCTAACC
>NW_027703920.1:0-14490 GCF_054177405.1 Leptonychotes weddellii | reverse complement strand
TTCTACTTGGTTTGATTTTAGTTCTTTTATTTATCCAGAAAGGGTTTCTCTAATAACTTGCATGCTTTTTTCAAGCCCTGCTAGTACCTTTATAATTGTCATTCTGAACTCTAGTTCCGACATCTTACTAATATCCATATTGATTAGGTCCCTGGCAGTCGGTACTGCCTCTTGTTCTTTTTTTTGTGGTGAGTTTTTCCATCTTGTCATTTTGTCCAGAGGAGAATAGATGAAGGAGAGAACAAAATTCTAATAGGGTAACAATGACCCCAGAAAAATATACACTAAAGAAATCAGAAGAGACCTGAAACCAGGGGAAAAGAAAGGGAAAGAAAGAAAAAAGAAAAAAAAAAAGAAAAAATGAATATGATCAGATATGATCAGGCTGATGCATAGATCAGTGCCACACACTAGATTTTGGGTGTATTTTGGTCTGTTAGAAGAAAGTGCTTCCCAAAGTTTTAAAGAAAGAAAAACTTATTTATGTACAAAAATTAGGGTAAATACGCTGAATGGATGGAATATGACTCTAAAGATGAAAATTATAAAAGATTTTATAAAAGGAATTGGTAAGATAAGTTGGTTGAAAAAAGAGAAATTTGAAAAGAATGTAATCAGGCAGGAGACTAGAACAAAGCCATACACTAGAGATTTAGGGTATATTTCAGTCTGTTATAAGAAACTGTATCCCAAAACTTTAAAGAGAGAACAACACATATATATATTTATACACCAAAAATAAGGTTAACTACAATGAAGGGATAGAATATGACTCTAAAAATGAAAAATAAAAAAGATTTAAAAGAAATGGATTGGTAAGATATTGGCTGAAAAAGGGAAAAAGAAAAATTCAAAAAAACATAGAAAAAGAAAAAAGAAAATTAAAATTAACTTTGAAAAACTAAAGAATCATGGGAAGAAAAGCCATGAATTCTGTGTGCTGTATTCCTCTAGTGCTGGAGTTCTGCCATTTTCATTGATTGGTAAACTTGGTCTTGGCTGGCTGTTCTTGCCGATCTTCTGGGGGAGGGGCTGTTGCCGTGGTTCTCAAATGTGTTTACCCCAGGCCAAATTGCCCCACCCTTGCCGGGGGCCGGTATAAATAATCTGCTTGGGTTTGCTCTTGGTAACTTTTGTTCCCTGCAAGCTTTCGGTACAGCTTTGGAGCATGAGAGTGAAATGGCGGCCTCCTAATCTCCGCCCTGGAGGAGCTGAGAACTCAGGGCCCCACTCCTTAGGGCGCCCCCAGAGAAAAGCAGTCAGTCACTCCCATCTCCCCGTTCTCTGGCCGCACTCCGTGCTCACCTGGCCTGTGACCGAGCATTTCTGTCTCTGGCATATGACCCCGTTTGGCGTCTCCAAACCCAGCAGATCCTTGTGGTGCACTCCTGTGTTGCTCCTCCCAGGGGAAGAAGGGGTGTCTTCCCGGATCTGCCTCTTGTTGGGTTCCTGCTTGAAGAGCAGTGGCCCGACTGTGCCACTGATCACAGTTTATGGCAACCCTGAGCTGAGAGCCTGCTCCTTGGCTCTGTCTCTGCAGCTGGCTTCCCTGCTCTGATCCCTGGGAGCTCTTCCGCACTCAGGCACCCCCAGTCTTTCTGTGACCTCGAGAGCCCTGAGACTTCACTATCTCAGCGAGGGTTCCACCCCCTGCTTAGCCACTGGAGTGATGTCCCTCAGTGGAGCTGACTTCTAAAAGTTCCGATTTTGTGCTCTGCTGCTTTATCACTTGCAGGTAGCCGGCTGATGGAGGCTCCCTCCCCCCACGGACTATCTTCCCAAATATCGCCTCTGATTCACTTCTCTGCACATCCTACCTTCCAGAAGGTGGTCGCTTTTCTGTTCATAGAGTTGTTGCTATTCTTTTCTTCGATCTCCTGTTCAGTTTATAGGTGTTCAGAATGATTTGATCCCTATCTAGCTTAATCCTGGGACCAGACGAAATTTAGGTCTCGTACTCCTCCGCCATCTTGCTCCTCCTCCCCTAGGTTTACTCTTAACAGGCACAAATACACACTTTTTTCCCCCTTTATGATCTGCAGTCTGTTTAATTACATGTTAATTTCTAGCTTTATGTTTGGAGGGGGCTGTTTTGCACTTCTTAGCAATGAATTTAATATTTTTCCTGGACTATTGGAATGATTGAATGAATAAATGTATTTGTTTTCCCTCTAGCTAGCACTTTTGAAGCACCCACACCATGGCAGATATTGATTTAGGCATTGGAATCCCAATGACCATATAGTCCTTTTGTCATATAAGCCATGCAGGTTACATCATCCTCCTCTTTACCTCCATGCTTACGACATGGACTTTCCAGCAGTTCGGTGGAGTCTATAACCTAGTGTCCAGGCTAAGATTAGGTAATGAGGTTTTCTGAAACATTGATAGGTAGAAGAGGTGGGAGTTGGGACTTTGATATTAGTCTGAGAAAGCTTTTCTTCATCACTAAAGAAAGAGGCTTAAAGTTGTTGAAATAAACTTTTCATTTTTGGATAGTCTAGAATTGCAGAAAGAGTTTGATAGTACAGAGAGTTCCCATATACTCCATAGTCAGTTTCCTTGATATTTATATCTTACATTCATATGGTACATTTATTACAATTAATGAACTAATGTTGATATCTTATTATCTGGAGTCCATATTTTATTCAGATTTCCTCAGTTTTTACCTAATTTTCTATTCCAGGAACCCATCCAGAAAACCATAATCTGTTTAATTGTCATAACTCCTCAGGCTCTTCTTGGCTGTCGTAGTTTTTAGATTTTCCCTAGTTTTGATAACCCTGGGTTTTGAGAAGTAGTCATATAGTTTGTAGAATGTCTCTCAGTTGGAATTTGATGTTTTTCTCATGATTAGATTGGGGTTGTGTGGTTTGGGGAGGAGTAATCACAGAGGTAAAGTGCCATTCTCATCACATCATATCAGGGGGACATAGTATCAACATAGCTTATCACTGCTGATGTTAACCTTGATCGAGCCTGCTTGAGGTTGTGTGTAACAAGTGCCTCCACTGTTAAGGTTATTCTCCCCCACCCTTTTCTATACTGTACTCTCAGGAAGCCACTCAGTGTATAGAGCCCATCCTGAAGGAATGTAATGTTATTGTTTCATCTTTTTAAAGAATGATATGTATGGGCATAAATTATATTGAATTTCTCTGCATGGGAGATTTGTCTCCATTATGTATTCAATCATTTCTTTACATTCATGTTTTGATTTGTGTTTTCATGGTAAATCTTTCTCCAACCTTTTGCATCTAATGTCTTTGAGTCACTATATGAAAATGGGTTTCTTACAGACAACATATTGAACTTTAAAAAAAATCATTCTGACAATCTCTTTTAATTGGTGTGTTTAGACTGTTTACATTTAAAGAGGTTATTGATACAGTTGGATTAATATCTATCGTAATTGTTTTGTGTTCACTTCATCTATTGTTTGTTTCTGTTTTCCTCCTGACTTCTCTGGTTTTAGGTAAGCATTTTATATGATTTCATTTTATATCTGTTCTCTCTTAGTGTGTCAATTAAACTTCTTTGAAAAAAATTTTTTTAGAATTTTATTTATTTGACAGAGAGAGACACAGGGAGAGAGGGAACACAAGCAGGGGGAGTGGGAGAGGGAGAAGCAGGCTTCCCGCTGAGCAGGGAGCCCGATGTGGGGCTCGATCCCAGGACCCTGGGATCATGACCTGAGCTGAAGGCAGACGCTTAATAACTGAGCCACCCAGGCACCCCTGAAAAAATTTTAATGGTTCTAAAGTTTACAGTATACATTTTTAACAAACCCATTTCTAAATAACACTCTCTTGCTTCTCTGTTCTGCACATTATAAACAAAAGAGAAAGTATAAGTGAATTGCACTTTTCTGTCAAGAGATTATCATCCTTCCACCTCAATCGACTCTGCCCTCCAACTCCTTACCCTTGGAAGGCTGGATTTGGTATAACAGCACAGTTAGTTTCTTCACTGATTTTTGCACTCTTCAAGCAGTTTCACATTTGCTTCTGATTCTTAAAGGGAACAAGTCTCTTTCCAAAAACACACTTTCAAAACTACATTTAAGATGATTGGGATGGAATATTACTCATCAAAAAGAATGAAATCTCGCCATTTGCAACGATATGGATGGAGCTAGAGTGTATTATGCTAAGTGAAATAAGTCAGAGAAAAACAAATACCATATGATCTCACTCATGTGGAATTTAAGAAAGAAGACAGATGAACATATGGGAAAGGGGAAAAGAAAAAAGGAGAGAGGGAAATAGCCATAAGAGACTCTTAAAGATAGAGAACAAACTGAGGGTTGGTGGAGGGAGGTGGGTGGGGGATGAGCTAGATGGGTGATGGGTATTAAGGAGGGCACTTGTTATGATGAGCACTGGGTGTTGTATGTAAATGATGACTCACTGAATTCTATCCAGAAACCAATATTGCGCTATATGTTACCTAACTAAAATAATAAAAAAAAAAGAGATGAATAGGATAATGCATGAGGAGAACTTCTGATTTGCTGGGCATGTTCTATTCCTGGGTAAGAGTTACATAGATGTGTTCACATTGCAATAATTCATTTATAATTCATGCCTGTTTCCATATGTATGTTACATTGCAATTTAAAAAGGTTACAAAATAAAAATAAAGTACAGAAGAGGAAATTTTTTAAACAAATTTACACTGTTAATTCCACACATACGTGGATTATAATTGTGATATAAAACAATACAATCTCTTAGATGCCTTGACAAGTATTTCTCAGTTTTAAGAAAGCTATAGGTCTTTAAAAATCTCTTGTGTTGGAGTTAATAATGGAATCCCCTAAACATATTTCAAATTAAGTCTTATGCTGCTTGTTTTCCAGACTCTGCAAGCTTGTTCTTCTCACAGCTGGGTTACTTGACCTTGCTTCCTGATGGCAGTCTGTCAAAGTCTCTTGAGCTAATTCCTAAGCAGGAGGGATTTAAGGAGATTTAACCTAACCTTTCGGGATTCAAATTCTCATTACTCTTGCTGTTTTACTCTAGCTCTGATCATGTGTCCCAGTTTTGAAAACTTTACTTCTGTCTTGTTTACTGTATCTGACTACTGACTTTGTGACCTATGACTTGTTCTGTTCCTTGTAAGATAGTCACTCTGCCTTTGCTCCATTTCCCCTGCTTTTCCAGCTACTGAAATCATTTAGCTAAACCTTGGCCTAGTGTTTGAGCTCTTACTGCCACGTAACAGGCCCTCTTGATTCAACAGTTAATCTTAGTAGGTTTCAAGGCAGTATCTGTGCATAGTATTTAACCTGATACTTTCCCTGCCAACTTTTCTACAGGTATTTTTTGTTACTTTTCATTGTCTCTAAAACCAATTGCTATTCTCTATTTCCACGGGCTGTCTGGGCCTTTTCTTGACACATCCATTTGTTGGACTTTCTCCCAGGCCCTCACAGAATTTATGAATAGAGGATATTAGAAATGAAAGAGAGCTCAGAGTAGATTTATACAAACTTTTCCTTGTATAGAGGAAGAGACAGAGGTTCAAATAAGTTCAGTAGATGGCTGGGTGATATTTTCAGATATTACTCTAACAGAGGTAATATTTGAAAAATTCTTCCAGAAATGTTTTCCTTTATGGTAATCTGGTTTCTGGTTCAAGAAGGTACCTAGATTTTTGGACTTGAAAGTAGCTTCATAGAGCTCTGTACTCTCTAGCAAGGTGTGAAGATCACAGTCAGAATGGCCAAGCCTCCAAGGGGTTGTAGAAATTTCCAGAAAACTGGTAGTTTGGTAGAGGCCTAGCATTGGCACAGAGAAGCCACATTTGGGAACCAGGTTAGAGATAAGCCTCTTACTGCGACAGTGAGAAGGAAAGGGGGCAGAGGACAGTCCTTGAGAAAATAAAAATGGCCCTGATAGAAAATGTGAATTTTTTAAAAAGATTTTATTTATTTATTTGATGGAGAGAGCACAAGCAGGGGGAGTGGGAGAAGGAGAGGTAGGCTCCCCACTGAGCAGGGAGCCAGACTCAGGGCTTGATCCCAGGACCCCGGGACCATGACCTGAACTGAAAGCAGATGCTTTAACCAGCTGAGCCACCCAGGTGCCCTAAAAATGTGAATTTTGAATGAATGAACATTTTAGTCAATAGATGTAGAATGAGTAAAACTGAGTTACTGTTAATGAATTAACATTTTTTTTCCTTTTTAACCAAAATGGAAATTCAAGAACAACATGTGAGCAGTTCCAAGAAATTAAATTTGCAGTTTTGTGCATGTCAGCTTTGAAGAAGATTTTCACAGGCTGGGAGAACAGTGTGTGAAATCATGGGGACATAAGGATAGCCCGGAGCCCCAGGGAGACAGCACAGGGGGTGAGATCACAACCAACTTCTTAAAAAAAAAAAATGCTTTGTCTCAAGAGTGGGTCAGAATAGAGGTGCCTGGGTGGCTCTGTCAGTTGAGTGTCTGACTCTTGATTTTGGCTCTGGTCATAATCTCAGGGTCCTGAGATGAGCAGGCAGTCTGCTTGAGATTCTGTCTCTCCTTCTCCTCCTCTCCCCTGCTCTCTGTCTCTGTCTCTCAAATAAATAAACTTTTTTTTTTTAAGTGGATCAGAATAGGAGACGTGCAGAACTGAATGGCTTATACAAACAGGGATAATTTCTCAGAGTAGGGCTAGCCTGGACAGCCTACCAATAACACATTTCTTGGAACTGCTGTTCCAGATCCAGGAATTGTGGCATAATTTAGGGTACCCCAAGATAGTCTGAGATTGTGTTCCACCAGTCCAGTGAGAGAAGAGGTTAAGGTCAAAATTAAGTTGATGTAGAGAAAATGTAAAACATGAAATTTAATATTTTTCTGCCTTTTGGCTGAAATTCTTACCTGTGAAGATTGCCTAGCCATGACAGAACTCTCCAGCCCAGCCACAACGCGTTTCTTTCCCCGATGCTTAAAACCAAGGTTGGAACCATATAGTCCAACTTGCAGACTAATATTTTCCTATTACACATCAATATATCTTTTTCAATTTCTGATTACTCCAATAATTTTCTTGTTTAATTGAAATTTATTGTAAAAATAGATAAGAAATAGGAATATAAAGGTAGGTGTATTTCAGAACTATTCTAATAGAAATTTTTATTCAGTCTTGACTAATAGTGGCTTTTGCAGATGGTCATGATTGTGAGAGATGTGGAAGTTACTTTGGATATATGTGTTGTGCATAAATCAACCTCAGCTAATACCTTTCTCCTGAGTTCTAGTTACAGAGGTTCTGAAATGGAGCTAGTGCCTAGCCCAGGGCCCTGCACAAATCTCCCCCTTCCCAAGAGATATGCATAATTTGATGAAGATTTATGAAAACAAAGGACTTGAAATTATTATGGAGCTGCACCATATGTTAGTCCATGTTTGTGAAATTTACATTTTCTGGTGTTTCATTTATGCATGTGTTTGCTGAAATTGACAGAGATCCTATAGATTTGAATATACCCCTTATTCTGAATCTTTAAATAAAAAAATAAAAAAATAAAAAATGTTTGTGTATCTCCACATTTTGCTTTACTTAAGTTTGAATTGCCAGGTTGCCATTTGGAAACTGATGTTTTCTTGTTTAGACCCTAAACCTGAGGGAGCATAACCAGACAAAGGTGGAAAATCAAAAGGTAGTCCCTGAAGTAAGAAAGCAGTCCAGTGAAATCAAGTCAGGTAGAAGTCCATCTGGCTCCCTAGCACAATGCGCCTGTGATTCCTCTCAGGTGTATGAACATACCTAAGTGGAAATGTGAACACTAATTGCTGATATCCTGCCAGTCTTCTTGATTCCTCTAGACCTTTGAAGAAAATAAAATTATACATGTCTCTCAGGAATAGAATCCATCTGGTTTGAGGAAAATGACATTATCCCTCAGTAGACCTAAAAAATTTTATGCTACACCTGCTGAAAAACTTGGGCAGAATACTTCTAAACAGACCCCAGAGGAAAGGGGCATGTTTTGCAAGGAAACCTTTTTGTCATCTTTTCTTGTCGAGCCCTGAATCGAGTGCATCCAGACTGATGGTGACCACACATTTTGGACTATGCATCAGATGATCTCTAAAAGAAATCATTAGTTGATTATCAAAAGAAACATCCAAAAGCTGCATTTGCGCTGTTAGGGTTTGTAAAGAATATCTGATCCTCAAAGAAATTTATTGGTATTTATCAGAGTCATTTGGGGAGCTTCTTCAAATGTTTCCCCCACCAGTGGGCTGGGTAAGAATCTCTGGAGGTGAGGGACCAGCAGGTATGGATCCTCCTTGGACAAAAGACAACAGGAAGAAAGCAACATTGTAAGCACCTTCTCATTTTCTTTTGTCTGATGTTTTACAGTTTCCTCTGGCATCCACATCTTTGGTTTCATTTAATCCTTTCAACAATCACATAAAGCAGGGAGAATAGATGCTCAAGAATTGTATTAGTCTTTTTTCTGGTCTACTTAAACTCTGGTTTCACTCCTAGTCTGTGCTTCACACTTCAGTTAAGAATCATCTTTCTAACATGTACATTTCGTCAACTCTATTCCTGCTCAATTATTTTTTTCAATGGCTCCCCATTACCTTTAGCATAAATTTTACCTTTATAGGACATAATGTCAGTGATAGTCTGGTCTCTCTGAACCTGCCTGGCCTCATCTCCTACTCTCCTCTCATCATATATGAAGCTTTGACATTGACCTCTCATTTGCCCTACACATTCCACAACCCATGTCACAAACTCAGACGACAGGGTCTCCCTCCAGCCTCTATGTCTGGTTACATTTTTGCTCAATGAATATCTTGATTCCAGCAGACAGACTTAAAGATTTCTTTGTATGTTTTTCCTATTTTAGTACTCGACACACTATAACATTAGTGGTTGTTTTTTTTAAATATATATTTGTTTTCCTACTACAGTGCAGTTGTTTTAGGGCAGGAACTATGCTTTTAATCTTTGTATCCCCATGCTGAGAACAGAGCCTGGAATATAAATGGATGGTAAGTAAAAGAATTCCTATTTGAGCTACATCTGTAGCCACAGGGACCAATTACCCAACTTCTCTTGAGTTGATCAGCCTCAGGCAGGCGCAGCTTGACAGCACCTGTCTTTCTCCTAGGGGGCTCCCATGTTGCTGCTGAATGATGAGATGGAGGGGTTGGGGGACTGCTCCCTCCACAGATATGTAACCTGGAGGGTCAGGGAGGCTAGTATGCATGGAGCAAACATTTGACCAGTGGAGGATGGGAGCAAGTGGATAAAAGGCTGGGAGGACAGTCCTGAGATGCAGAATTTTTAAAATTTTTTAATTCAGTTAGCCAGCATATAGTATGTCATTAGTTTTTGATATAGTGTTCAACGATTCATTAGTTGCATATAACACCCAGTGCTCATCACAGCACGTTCCCCCCCTTAATACCCATCACTCGGCTACCCCTTCCCCATACCCCTCTTTCTTCTGTAACCCTCAGTTTGTTTCCCGGAGTCCAGAGTGTCTCATGGTTTGTCTCCCTCTCTGATTTTTTCCCATTCAGTTTTCCTCCCTTCCCCTGTGGTCCTCCATGCTATTACTTATGTTCCACATAGAAGTGAGATCATGTGATAATTGTCTTTCTGTGCTTAACTTATTTCACTTAGCATAATATCCTCCAGTTCCATCTATGTCAATGCAAATGGTAGGTATTCATCCTTTCTGATGGCTGAGTAATATTCCATTGTATATATGGACCACTTCTTCTTTACCCATTCGTCTGTTGAAGGACATCTCAGCTCCTTCCACAGTTTGGCTACCATGGACATTGCTGTTATGAACATTGGAGTGCATGTGCCCCTTCTTTTCACTACATTTGTATCGTTGGGATAAATACCTAGTAGTACAATTGCTGGGTGTAGGGTAGCTCTATTTTTAACTTTTTGAAGAACCTCCATACTGTTTTCCAGAGTGGCTGCACCAGCTTGCATTCCCACTAACTGTGTAAGAGGGTTCCCCTTTCCCCACATCCTCACCAACATTTGTTGTTTTCTGTCTTGTTAATTTTTGCCATTCTAATTGTGAAAGGTGGTATCTGAGATGCAGAATTTCTTATGAGCATTTGGAAGATGGTCCCGCCAGACTAAGAAATCTCTTATACTTGATGACAGTCAGCCATCAACTCAGTAATGGCTCCTTACTTATTCTCTTTCCTCTCTTCAGACACTCTCCTCTCACTCCTTCTGCATGCAGTAGTGCATATCCCAGTTCAAGAGTGGAACACAAACTGTGGATACAGGCTTTTCTTTCTGGGAACGTAGGCTTACACAGTTACACATCTAGTGATTGCTAAGGAAAGAACTTAGTTGATGAGTGATACTGTTAAATTTGTTAAAAACATAACAAATTTGCAAGCACGTGTTTGTGTTTTAATATAATTGTGCTTCTTGCTCCTTGATTTTATTGAATAGCTAACAACGATTCAGAATGTTGATCCACAATGTGCCCTTATAAAGAGAAGGGATAAATAAATTTTATTATTCTACTCAAGTAGTGCTCAAGCATATCTGACAGAGAGTAGCCTTTTTTGTTTTGTTTTTGTTTTTGCTAGGTTGCAACTCACATTGGAGCACTTGGGTGCTGTCATCTTTTCATTTTGGTTTTTATTTGTTTTTTTTTTTTAATCTAGATAATCAATACTGGAATATTTCCAACCATCTACATGATTTCTTAAAGATAGGCAAGATAGTTATACTTTTGAATTCCGTTTTTAGTTTTGGATCAGGTCTTTGGTATTAGGTAGACCTAGTTGAGTCCAAGTGTTGGTGAGTCCCTGGCACATGGCAATTCAGAAGCTTTTTAGAGTTGGAGTACCACAGAGACAAGAATAATGTCTTGAACACAGTAGGCAGTCAGTAATTGTTGGCTGATGGGAATAGGTATAATGTGTTTTATAACTAGCCCAATCTTTATCTCTCAGGCTATGTTTTATAAGGTAAGGTAGAGACCTAGATGTTACTTATTTAATTTTAGCTAAGTAAAGACCAAAACACAATTATTCAGATTTAAAACAGAGTGTTTGTTCCTAAGGCCAAAATGCTAAATGTGGTCTTTTATTGACAGATTGATGGATTAATTATGTGAGTCACTTTAATTTGACAGTCTACTCTTATATTAACGCAAATGGTCTCAGCCAAGGTTGTAGTCTCAGCTAATGTTGTATTATTCACAATGAGTGCTCTCTGAGCTTTGTGCACAGGTATACTGGCCTAGTACTCCTCAGATTATAATAAACACAGAATCACCTGAGGGTCTTGTTTATTTTTTTAATTTAATTTAATTTTATTATGTTAGTCACCATACAGTACATCATTAGTTTTTGATGTAGTGTTCCATGATTCACTGTTTTCGTATAACACCCAGTGTTCCATGCAGTACGTGCCCTCCTTAATACCCATCACTGGGCTAACCCATCCCCCCAGCCCCTCCCCTCTAAAACCCTCAGTTTGTTTCTCAGAGTCCATTCGTCTCCCCCTCCGATTCCCCTCCCCCTTCATTTTTCCCTTCCTTCTCCTAATGTCCTCCATGTTATTCCTTATGTTCCACAAATAAGTGAAACCATAT
The DNA here is from genome assembly GCF_054177405.1 of Leptonychotes weddellii. Classification (NCBI taxonomy): domain Eukaryota; kingdom Metazoa; phylum Chordata; class Mammalia; order Carnivora; family Phocidae; genus Leptonychotes; species Leptonychotes weddellii. The sequence goes on along the minus strand of NW_027703920.1, from coordinate 2,889 downwards.
GATAATTGACTTTCTCTGCTTGACTTATTTAACTTAGCATAATCTCCTCCAGTCCATCCATGTTGATGTAAAAGTTGGGTATTCATCCTTTCTGATGGCTGAGTAATATTCCATTGTATATATGGACCACATCTTCTTTATCCATTCATCTGTTGAAGGGCATCTCGGCTCTTTCCACAGTTGGCTATTGCGGACATTACTGCTTTGAACATTGGGGTGCATATGTCCCTTCTTTTCACTACATCTGTGTCTTTGGGGTAAATACCCAGTAGTGCAATTGGTGGGTCATAGGATAGCTCTATTTAAATTTTTTGAGGAACCTCCACACTGTTTTCCAAAGTGGCTACCAACTTTCATTCCCACCAACAGTGTAAGAGGGTTCCCCTTTCTCCACAACCTCTCCAACATTTGTTGTTTCTTGCCTTGTCAATTTTTGCCATTCTAACTGGTGTAAGGTGGTATCTCAATGTGGTTTTGATTTGGATTTCCCTGATGGCTAATGATGATGAACATTTTTTCATGTGTCTCTGCCATTTGTAGGTCTTCTTCGGAGAAGTGTCTGTTCATGTCTTTTGCCCGTTTTTTGACTTGATTATTTTTTGGGGGGCTGTTGAGTTTGAGAAGTTCTTTATAGATCTTAGATATCAGCCCTTTGTCTGTAGTGTCATTTGCAAATATCTTCTCCCATTCTGTGGGTTGCCTCTTTGTTTTTTGACTGTTTCCTTTGCTATGCAGAAGCTTTTATCTTGATGAAGTCCCAAAAGTTCATTTTTGCTTTTGTTTCACTTGCCTTTGGAGATGTATCTTGAAAGAAGTTGCTGTGGGCGATGTCAAAGAGGTTACTGCCTATGTTCTCCTCTAGGATTTTGATGGATTCCTGTCTCACATTGAGGTCTTTCATCCATTTTGAGTTTATCTTTGTGAATGGTGTTAGAGAATGGTCGAGTTTCATTCTTCTGTATATAGCTGTCCAATTTTCCGAGCACCATTTATTGAAGAGACTGTCTTTTTTCCACTGCATATTTTTTCTTGCTTTGTCAAAGATTATTGGACCATAGAGTGGAGGGTGCATATCTGGGCTCTCAATTCTGTTCCATTGGTCTATATGTCTGTTTTTGTGCCAGTACCATGCTGTCTTGGTGATCACTGCTTTGTAATATAGCTTGAAACCGGGCAATGTGATGCCCTCAGCTTTGTTTTTCTTTTTCAACGTTTCCTTGGGGATTTGGGGTCTTTTCTGATTCCATACAAATTTTAGTATTGTTTGTTCCAGCACTTTGAAAAATGTCATTGGAATTTTGATCGGGATGGCATTGAAGGTATAGATTGCTCTGGGTAGTATAGACATTTTAACAATGTTTATTCTTCCGATCCATGAGCATGGTATGTTTTTCCATCTTTTTGTGTTGTCTTCAATTTCTTTCATGAGTGTTCTGTAGTTCCTAGAGTATAGATCCTTCACCTTTTTGGTTAGGTTTATTCCGAGGTATCTTTTGGTTTTTGGTGCTATTGTAAATGGAATTGTTTGTGTAATTTCTCTTTCTACAGTTGCATTGTTAGTGTATAAGAAAGCAGCTGATTTCTGTATATTGCTTTTGTATCCTGCCACATTACTGAATTGCTGTATGAGTTCTAGTAATTGGGGGGTGGAGTCTTTTAAAGTATCATGTCATCTGCGAAGAGAGTTAGACTACTTCTTTGCCAATTTGAATACCTTTTATTTCTTTTTATTGTCTAATTGCTGTTGCTAGGACTTTTAGTACTATGTTGAACAATAGTGGCGAGTGTGGGCATCCTTGTTGTGTTCATGATCTTAAGGGAAAGGCTCTCAGCTTTTCCCCATTGAGGATGATATTCATTGTGGGTTTTTCATAGATGGATTTTATGAACTTGAGGAATGTTCTCTCTATCCCTATACTCTGATCAGGAAAGGATGCTGTATTTTGTCAAATGCTTTTTCAGCATCAGTTGAGAGAGTGGTATGGTTCTTCTCTCTCCTCTTATTAATGTGTTCTATCACATTGATTTGTGAATGTTGAACCCACCCTTTTATCCCGGGGATAAATCCCACTTGGTTGTGGTGGATGATCCTTTTAATGTATTGTTGGATCCTATTAGCTAGGATTTTGTTGAGGATTTTGGAATCCATATTCATCAGGGATATCAGTCTGAAATTCTCCTTTTTGTTGGGGTCTTTGCCTGGTTTGGGGATTAAGGTAATGCTGGCTTCATAGAACGAGTCTGAGAGCTTTCCTTCTGTTTCTATTTTCTGAAACAGCTTCAGGAGAATCGGTATTATTTCTTCTTTGAACGTTTGGTAGAATTCCCCAGGGATTCCATCAAGCCCTGGACTCTTGCTTTTTGGGAGGTTTTTGATCACTGCTTCAATTTCGTTACTGGTTATTGGCCTGTTCAGGTTGTCAGTTTCTTCCTGTTTCATTCTTGGGAGTTTATAGGTTTCCAGAAAGGTGTTCATTTCATCCATGTTGTTCAATTTATTGGCCTATAGTTGTTGATAATAATTTCTAATAATTGTTTCTATTTTCTTGGTGTTAGTCGTGATCTCTCCCCTTTCATTCATAATTTTATTAATTTGGGTCCGTTCTCTTTTCTTTTGGATAAGTCTGGCCAGTGGTTTGTAGATCTTATTAATTCAAGGAACCAGCTTCTAGTATCGCTGATCTGATCTACTGTGTTTCTGGTTTCTCATTCATTGATCTCTGCTCTAATCTTAATTATTTCTCTTCTAATGCATGGCGTAGGCATCGTTTGTTGCTTTTTCCCTAGTTCTTTAAGGTGTAGAGTTAGTTGGTGAATTCGGGATTTTTCTATTTTTTTGAGTGAAGCTTGGATGGCTATGTATTTCCCTCTTAGGACCGCCTTTGCAGT